>NC_133478.1:15419467-15464928 GCF_025370935.1 Choristoneura fumiferana
TACTGTGAGTAAATCGTCTCAGTTGTCCCATGATGGGACAACTCAATGGGATTAGTGGGACAGACGGGCATTTCTCAACCAATTCTTATGAAAAGAACATCGATAATTACATGAAAGCCTATTTCGATTGCCTAAGTGGTAATTTAATATAGGAGATACAATCAGGACAATTATTTCCCCAGACAAATAATTGCCATCGAATATTATGGATAAACTTTATGTAAGTGAAGCCACGTGTAAATGCTTGTTGAAAATAACTTTCGGAGGCCATCGAGAACTTTCGTTTAACTCTGCTTTGTTCTGTAGAGTCTCATCGGAGTCGAATAAATATTTATTAGCAGTGTTTAACTAAAAGTTGGGGCTATTAATGGAAAAGTAAATTGTTATCTGCCAGATTGTTTGTCGTGAAGTTTAAGTTCAAAATAATAATGGATATAGCGACTGGTACTATTAATAAGGCTACGAGGCAAGCATTTGATCATAATAAATATCAGCCGTTGGACATCTACTGAACATAGAGAGAGAGAGAGAAGAGAAAGAGAGAGAGATAGATAAAGGAAGAGAGAATGGATAGAATAAAAAAATAACATCGAATAAGTAGTATAAAGTGGGCCACTCAGCATAATGTTACGGCAAGCCGCAACTCTGTTTTTCAGTGGGCCCATTTAATAACTAAAACATATAAAAACATACAACACACTATGACGACACGAACGCCAGCGGAAAGAAATAGGCCTCGATCAGCGCCTAATATGTAGTACTTACATCGTATTTGTAGAATTATGTTATAATATTCAATTTTATTTCTATAACTAATCCTAGAGTTGTAAGCCGTTTAACCTACAAGTAGAGGATCGTGGGTTCAAGTCCGGACTCGCGTCTTCGAGTTTTTTGAAATTGCATTTGAAATTACGAATTTTACGGTGAAGGAAAACAGGAAAAACCAGCCCAAACCTGCGAAGTGTTTCACTGGTGTGCGTGAAATTCCCAATCAGCACGACCGTGTGGAAACTACCATCCGAGCCCTCTCATTCAGGCCTGTGTCTTGTAGTAGGACGTATATAAATCGAGATGTGATGTACATTGAAATTGCAGAGAAACCGACTCTATGTTTGCAGGCAAACTTTAATAAAGTTCTAGCACGTTTACAGAAGTAATATTCACAAGCAAACATCTAGACCGATGACCGGTCTAATTACTGACTGGGTCAGGCTTGGTAAATACAATGATCGGTGCAAACACACTTTATGTCCACTTTGTTGCGTACGCCGTCCGACTGATCGTCATGATTTCGCTGTTGTGTAAGGAAGCTAGGGCAGTGGGAACACTTTCTTCATGGGGGGCCAGAATGCATGCAGAATAATAGAGAAAAAAAGTCTTACTGTGTAAAACATAATAAAGAAAGTGTGTTTATTATGAACTTTACTAACTAACCTTGAAGGTTGTTGTTATAACAAAAATACACGCGGTATATTCGATATTTTTCACGTCTAATACACAATTACGTGGGTTTTGATAGAAATTGCTCATTAAAATAAGATTTAGATGCTTCATAATCGTAATTTCAAAAGACGCACCCACGCCCAATCCTCTATCCGCACATGGCAAGTAAATCACAATTTTACTTATAACAATTTATAAACTATTAAGTATATGTCTGTGTGACACATTATAGTGTTTTCGCCCAACTATACTTCCACCTAAATCGTGTCGGCTTGCAAAGCTCGCTATGCTCGTTTTTAAGGTCCTGTATCCCAAGGGTGACAAACGGAACTTACTGACTGTCTATCACAGGGCTGATCTTATGGACCGTAATACTTAGTACTGCTCTTCTAAACCACTAAACTCTTGACGGGGTGGGTGATCGTATTCATCGATTGAGACCAGTCGTGAACCTTTGTGACGATTTTCTTGGGAAAATAGTCTGATGGTTATCCCGTGCCTTCCACACTTCAGTGCTAAACTAGAGTTTAATTGGTAATAGATAGCGCTGCTACCTCTCTCATAAAAGGCCCCTTGTTCGCCTTTTCGACACTTACGGGTAAAGATAATCCATACTAGTCCATATACTAATATTATAAATGCGAAAGTGTGTTTGTGTGTTTGTCCGTCTTTCACGCCGTAACGGAGCAATGGATCGACGTGAATTTTTGCGTAGAGATAGTTTATGGGCCCGAGAGTGACAAAGGCTACTTTTATCCCGGAAAAATGCACAGTTCCCGAGGGAACAGCGCGCGATAACCGAATACCACGCGGGCGGAGCCGCTGACAAAAAACTAGTAATAAATAAATAAATATCATGGGACACTTGACACCAATTAACCTAGTCCCAAGCTAAGCAAAGCTTGTACTATGGATACTAGGCAACGGATAAACATACTCATGTAGATAAATTAAATACATATTAAACATCCAAGACCCGAGAACAAACATTCGTATTATTCATAGAAATATCTGCCCCGGCCGGGAATCGAACCCGGGACCTCAAGCTTCGTAGTCAGGTTCTCTAACCACTTGGCCATCCGGACGGTCGGTCGGTAAAGATGGATCTATCTTATTCCGAGCACGGCACAAACTATTTTTCATCACACTTGCTCGTAAACAGTGTCGTAACATGCAGGCTACCTTAGTTGCAACCCCCCAAATAAAACCCTCGACCTTAATGTGCTTGTCATGAAACCCGTGGTCGGTAAATGAGTCATTGCGTTACACATTTCTTGTCATGAAGCCAAGGTCGGTAAATGAGTCAGTGCCCGTACTGATGGTGCTGCGCGCTGCTGCAGACACAGGACCACATGCACACGCACGTTGCGGCGCATGCGAGGAGGTAGAGGGCGATGCTGCTAAGAGCACAGCCTAAGGTATCGCCAATATTTGGAACAATTATATTTTTTTCTTTTAGAAATATAAAATTATACTCGCAAATGTGATGAAAAACATTGTATGTCGCACGGGCGGTACTAGAATTACGAACATCGACTCATTAAAGCCCTCAGTCTTCGACTTCGGGCTTCTAATAGACTCTCGTTCGTAATTCCTTGTTTACCGCCCTTAAGACACAATGTACTATTCTGCACCAGTATAATAAATAACTATTACATGAGCTAGTGCTGAAGCCGCAAACATTTGTATGGCAGCAACAATGCAACTACTTGTATTGTCCCTAATTAACGAAACTTCATTGGTACGGAGATCAAATGTCTTGCTTTCCCGAACCCTTTGTCTGCCGAAACTGTTGGACTTCGGTCACTTCAAAGGGAAATTGAATTTCAGTTGATGTTACTGCATTTTGAGCTTTGTAAAGGAAACGTGCTCAATTAGTGTAGGTACGTTATACTATTTGGAATTTACGGTAACGAGGAGATGAAAAGAGTCTGGTTTTAGAAGAGCGATCGAAAACTTAAGTGCTTCGTGATCGAACAGTAAAAAAATTGGAGGGGTCCCAATCAACCAATATAGTAAATAAAATGACCCCACAATGCATCATTATCAATCATCATTATCCCAACCCACAGCTGGGCATAGGCTTCCTCTCAGTATGAGAGGGCTTGAGCCGTAATTCCCACGCGGGCCCGGTGCGGATTGGGAACTTCACACACACCATAGAATAGTTTCACAGATTGTGCAGGTTGCCTCACGGTGTTTTTCTTCACGGTAAAGTGCGTGGTTTTAAAATACAATTTCGAAAACTCAGAGATCCGAGCCCAGGTTTGAACCCACGACCCATTGCTTGAAAGGCCACATGTCACACCGCCACCACGGCCATAATCAGCGAGTAACTATGTACGAGGCCACTATGTACATAAAATAAATATACTGAGCGAAAATCTGGCCCTCAAATGTATGCAGTAATAGGTCATTTTGTATGTAGATTGGGCCAAAGTTTGTACCATCATCCCAGCCTATATACGTCCCACTGCTGGGCACAGGCCTCCTCTCAGAACAAGAGGGCTTGGGCCATAGTTCCCACGCGGGCCCAGTGCGGATTGGGAACTTCACACACACCATTGAATTGCTTCGCAGGTTTGTGCAGGTTTCCTCACGATGTTTTCCTTCACCGCAAAGCTCGTGGTAAATTTCAATTGAATTTCAAATTAATTTCGAAAAACTCAGAGGTGCCAGCCGGGGTTTGAACCCATGACCCTCAGCTTGAGAGGCAATGGGTCAAACCACTATGCCACCACGGCTTCTAAAGTTTGTACCGCTGAGTAATTTTGTTTTAAAGGGAGTCCGCCTAACACTCTATTTGTAGATGCGAACGATTATAGCATATACTAGCTTCTGCCCGCGACTTCGCCCGCGGGGAATTCGGTTATCGCGCGCTGTTCCCTCGGGAACTGTGCATTTTCTGGGATAAAAAGTAGCCTAAGTCACCTCTGGCCCATAAACTATCTATGTCAAAAATCACGTCGATCTGTCGCTCGATTTATAATATTAGTATGGATTTTGACATACTATAAATTTATATGGAACTTTCGGTGCGGGAGTCCAACTCGCACTTGGGGCCGTTTTTTAACGTTCCATCTCAAAAATAACAGAAATATTAAAGCGCCTAACATATGAACATTTCGGTATCATTCTGGAACAGAATACATTAATATCTAAATCTAAGGCGTATTATAAAATTAAGGACTATATCATGGACAGTGATATTTGAAAGAAAGAAAAGAAAGAAAGAAAGGTTTATTTTGGCTCCAAAAGTACCACCTAAAACTAAGACTAGAACTAGCACTAAAACTATGTTACTTGGTGACACGGCAGGATACCAAAAAAGGGTCTCCACTCAGCATGTGTTGCCGCACATTATGTGCAGTAACGCTGGTTTTCTGTGGAGCCCAAATTTCCAAATTTGGAAATGAATCCGATCCGCATAGGCGATCACTTACTTCAATTTCTACTTTTTGCTGAAACTCAAGTGTAAGTACTTAAATTTGCATTCAAACATTTACAAAAATTAATTTCAAACATTTTCGTTATTACTATGGAAAACATAAATGTGTTGGACATGTCTAAAATTACAATAATCCTGTGAACTGCCATATGTTAAAGACACGTGTTACAATGTTTTTGGCATTACTACCATTACCAAAAAAAACTTAAATATTGGACCTGCTTAAAATTACAGTTTATCATTATCATCGTCGTCGTATTAGCTGTAGGATGTCCACTGTTGGACTTCAGTTGCTTCGGTTAGGAAGCAGCATTAGTAACGGTGGCTGTGAACCATGAACCTGCGGCTTTAACCAGGTCACCTGTCCATCCCGTTGATGGACCTCCTACGCTACGCTTGTCGATCGGCGATCTCAATTCGAGAATTTGTCAGCCATAACGTGCATCATTTGTTCTCTGTGCTAGTATAGCCGGCCTAGCTACTCTTAATTCGCATAAGTTGTTTATTATACTCTAGAGTTACTTTGGTTGGTAATACATTCTAGGGTAACACAAGTCTAAGTTTTCGTTGTTACAAGATTTAATTCTTTCCTTAGCCGTATCTTTTCTAGGTGACTTATTAAATACAACATCAACTCCTAAAAAAATTTGGAAACCCCCGACTTTGTCGCTTCAAAGTTCAATATTTCAGAAACGGCTAAACTTATTGTGATAAAACATGTCTAAGCACCATCGCTAGAAAACCTGCTTTCAAATAAAAAAACCGCATTCAAATCGGTCCACCCGTTTAAGAGCTACGGTGCAGACAGACACACGACATACGACACACATAGCGATCAAACTTATAACACCCCTCTTCTTGCGTCGGGGTTTTAAAAACAAGGCTCTATAAACCCAAGTGCACTTCAGTACGATACAACAGAGCTGTTTATTCAAGAAGAAAATTGCAATACACTTTAATACGTCCCGCCGCAACTTAGGGAATATTCCTTTGGAGGACGGTAATCGAGCACGTCCGTGCAATGTACGAACGCCGCCGCACAACACGCATATTGGCTCACGTGTGGCCAACTTAGAGGGTCCTAAACGTGGAGTGATTCCGCTCGCAATGAGCTGTTTTCGACGAAAATAAACAGCGTTTCTATTTATTTTTGTAGTTTACTCCTTGATTTTGTTTGATATAAGGCCCTTATGGAAAAATTATGATAGACAGAATTAATAGGAACAAGCGTTAGCACTAAAGCATTACTTTTTTCTGCGCATCCATCGTACTCCACGTTCCACATAAGTAGGGGAAAAATCACTTGAGTGACTATGTGTGTGTCCCACTGCTGGCTTCCACATCTGGCGGGTGACACTCTTTTCCGGCCCGGATAATACCGACATGGAAATATACCAACCCTGTTTTTTGTTTACACGCCCATTGAAACTGAAATGAGCTTCTATGGATGTGGACACGAAAAACAGGGTCGGTATTTCCATGTCGGTATTATCCGGGCTGGGAAAGAGTGTCACCCCATCCGGCCACTTGCTCAGTTCTGCGTCCAGGTCATCTCGCCATCTACGCCTCGCCCTGCCTTGCCGTCGGTGGCTGTCGAGCAGCAGCCACCATGTGGCTATGTGTGTGATCTTTGAGAAGCATCCAGCAGATAAAGCCGGCTTAATCCCATTGAGCTATGGCGCTCATTTTCCCATCATCAGCGATTCGAGTTTTGGTTTACGCCTGACATTAAGACTGAAAACAAAAACAATTAAAAAAAGTCAGTAAAAACCACACTTTATTTAAAAAGGTTGCCTACCCTGGATGTAATTATCTGTAATATATAGATTTTTGTACTAATTCGTGGTATGCAATAAAGCATATTTGTATTGTATTGTTGTCTGTCAGTAACAATAAGTACCTACTCTATTCCTCTATTACACAGGTAAAGTTCGCGAAAGGCAAAGCATTATTTTTTATTTAATTATTAATACCTACCAACCAATAACATTAAATTCTGTAGACTTAGGCCGTGTCCGTTTCCAATCGAGCCTCAATCAGGCTCAGCGCAAAACCGCTTATCTTAAAAACCCGCGCACGCCGTGCGGCTAACGAACCCTTTTGCCAAAGTATTGGATATTCCCTAGTTTGATTGGAAAATTTAATGTGTTTCCGATCTGTGTAAGGTCAGTGTGTAGGTATACTTTATAAGTTGGTACAGAAGGCAAAGCCATCTTTACCAGGTAATGTATTTGTGGCATAGTTTTATCCATGTTTGGATAGTGAAAATTGCGTTTTCGATAAAGCGTAAATAGACTGGATACGTAGTGTCATAACAACCCGACCCCAACTGGGTTGCCTGAATGGTATTAGGTACATATACTGTACATCTGTACTGTATATTGTACATAAACACATAAAACATACAGTTTAGGTAGAGAGATCAATGTACAAAAGTGAACTTGTTGACAAGTATTGCAAAGACATACCCATCTCACGCTACTCTCCAGGTTTATCGTCATCGAAATCTAAGACTTGGACTCTTGTCGGTGGAGTAATTGTCACTTGCTTTTTCTTCCACCTGTCTTGACTATCAAAGTTGCCTAACGAAAATGTTCACTTCACCCAACTGATAAGCACCTAGATTAGCATTTTTTTTAACTCTATTTCTTTTTTTAATGCAATTTTCAATGTACTTTTCAGGAATTATCATGAAACTTATTAAAACCCCGGAACTTTAATTCGGTTTCCAGAGCTAGGTACAAAGCAGTAGGCCAAGGCTATAAAATGACGACTGCTTCCCTGGCTACATAGAAAATATCAAATGACGTTTTTCTCAGAATAGAGCCCGAGACTTGAAATTGCCTCCTTAGCGCCTGCCCAATAATTTGCTAGGGTGTGTATTCCGTGCCAGTTAATCGTCCCACGGTACGCCGGCACGTACGCAGTATTTTCTCGGGACTGACGACAGCCTATCAAAGAATCGTTGGATGGGACACACGGGGGAGAAAAGCATAAACTCATGATGCATAAAGTATGATGAATGAGTGTTGATGTGTCAACATTTCTAGAGACCGATTATGTCTAGAGACACATTTGGAATCGCATTCGAATTCACCACTTCTTTCCATCATCCGGTTTACGGCAAGGGTAGAAAGAGACGGCAGGGTGCGGCGTTGGAAACCTCCCCGAAAGCTCGGGCGTTACAGCTACTTTCAATCTGGGGCGTTAGAACTCATGGGGTGGGGATGGGTAACGCTGGGGCCGGGTGTACCATGAACAACAACGGTACTATTTAATTCGTAAATTAGTTAGCCGTTGGCTAATTTCCGACCAGGGGTGGGGTGGAGAGGTGAACCAGTGACATTGATTGCGGATGGTCCTACCCTGCGGGCCTTTTGTCGGACTCGCAATAAAACCGCCTTCCGGCCAAAACACATTGCAAAAAATGTGTACATAATTAAGGGCTTTAGTTAAGAAAACTTATTTGATTCCTTTGTGTTACGAAAGTTAGTCATACAAAATATTTGGGTAACTTTCATAACACAAAGGAATCAATAAAGTTTTCTTAACTAAAGCCCTTAATTAACTTTTTTTTTTCCAATTCACCCTTCTTGCTATTAATCAATGGCTTCCTTTCAACTTCCATAACTCCTGAGGCCGTATTGTCTAACACGAGGGTGCCCGCAATCACATTCGCCATCTCTTTCTACCCTCATCTTACGCCGTGTGATAGAAAGACGCGGTGAAAATGATTTTGATTCAGTGTGTTAAACAATAAGGCCAGTGGCCCATTTCACGAAGCTACAAGTTGTCAATTTACAAACGGTAGTCTCTTTTCAACGCATACTGTTAAACAAAGACTACCGCTTGTAAATTGTAACTTGTAGCTTCTTGAAATAAGCCCTAGGTCTAATATAAAATTAGGCCTCTACGTTGTAACAACAACTAACTTTGAAAAAATAATTGTTTATTTTTCTTCTAAGAATAGGTACCGTCGTAACTTTGAGGCAGTGTGTCTTCGGGATCTGCTCACATAAGCAACGGAATGACAATGGAAGGGATTGTAATGAACTTCTATTACACGTGATAAATCTTCGCGTCATTCGTTTTGAAATCGTGATATTTTCTCTCTCTCACTCACGGGAACGGGGCATAATGTCCTTTAATTAAGTGGATTTTGTATTTTTATCACATTTATTGATTTTGAGATATATTATGTCGTAGTCTCTTTTTTTATTGAATCAGTTTTACGGAACCTAAAGAACTAATACGGCTTAATGTGATTGCAGATCTTTTTAAAGAAACTATGTTTTTGTTCAAATCATGCTAGTGAAATCGTTTTTTGAAAATGGAGAAAAATTTTTGACATAGACATAGACTATGTCTATGTCTAAAACTTTTGAGAGTTAAAAACTGAATTGGAGCAGATTTAATGCTTTTAATCATGGTGGTGATTTACCTAATAAATCCAAAAAATAATTATATTTAACGCTTGGAAATTAATTATAGTCTATTGTAAGAACAAGTCAGTTCTATCACCTTCTGAACCACACGGAAACGCTGGTATATATTTGAGAAACATTTTATGTTGTCTCTGTTATTTAAATTTGCACTTTATGATAATAATACTAGGTTGAGATTAGATCACGTTGAAGAAACCAACATACAACCTTACAATGGTGACTCAGCGAAATGAAAAGCATTTAGTTGACTCTCTGGGCTTCAAGCGACCGGCTGAATTATTCTTTAGAATATTGCAAGGTTGTCATTCGTGGGGCGATTAATAAGACGCATTTTTTTCACTAAAGTCAACATAATATAAAGGAAATGTTGTGTGTGTGTGTGTGTGTGTGTGTGTGTGTGTGTGTGTGTGTGTGTGTGTGTGTTATCGGCAAGTGCAGCATAGGACTTCCACCAACGAGATGGACGGAAGAAGTCTCGGATTCACGGTGGATGCATGTCCCTTCCAACCCAAGCAATAGAGGTTAGGGAGGTTCACGGTGGAGGCCTGTGTCCAACGTTGGACGTTCTGCGGCTGGTATGATTACAGGTGGTAGATTACAGATGTATATTTAGGACATACGACATACGAATACAAGTTAGGTTGACTGGTGGCATGCTTTTAAATATGATTCATGGTGAAATTTTACGTGTTGATTATTATAATTTATAGGTACAATTCGGTCCAACTTAAAAAACAAAAAGCACTGTGAATGGTGATCTTTAGCCATTTTAGTTCCGTTTTGAAATAATGAAGGCGCATCCAGACAAACTATTTTCTTATAAATGGACGGACAGATATTGTTGTGGAAAACTTGTTTTTTTTTCCTCTCATTGTTTGGCCTTTTCTTGAGATTTCATATTTTCTTGTATACCTATTTTCTGTTATATTTTACTATGGAAATAATACTAAAAGTTAAACTTAGTATAATTGACACGGACAAAACGAAACTAAAAATTGATTCATCTTTTAGTTAGTGAATGCGTCGAAAGGGGTCAAAAGTAACCATGGTCTACTTTTAGTTGATTATTATTTTAAATGTAAACTAACAAGAGTAGAGACGAGTGGAATAAAATGGGGAGCTAGCACTAATGAATTGAATGAAAGTAATGTCACTTTGTCAATGTGTGAGTGCCGATTAACTGCCGTTGTTATACAGGGGTATCTTCAATATTTTTTGCACAAGCACTTAATACTTCATAAAACATCATTATCACTATCACTTATAAAGTCAACCAACATTTATTGATGATGGTGATGATGAGTGGTGATCTCTTACCATCAGGAGACCCACTTTTTTGTGATACATAATGTACATTAGCTAATATTATTCACTCATTCGTAAAAGCCGTGGTGGCCTAGTGGTTTGACCTATCGCCTCTCAAACAGAGGGTCGTGGGTTCAAGCCCCGGCTCGCACCTCTGAGTTTTTCGAAATTCATGTGCGGATAACATTTGAAATTTACCAAGATTCTTTGCGGTGAAGGAAAACATCGTGAGGGAACTATGCACAAATCTGCGAAGCTGTTCAATGGTGCGTGTGAATTCCAATCTGCAATGGAACCCGCGTGCCAGCTCTCGTGAATCCCACAGCACCAGCATTAATATCTGTACAGCGGGCTGCAAAATATCTGATGGGCCCTGATGAGTCGTATCAGATATTTATGCACGCTTCTCGTGAATCGACCTGTACATACCAGCGTACAAAAACGTGGGTTAAAGTTATGCTCATAATACGTGAAATAACGGGCATTTTAATCTTTCTTGGATCCGTTTCCGACATTTCCTACTTGGCAATAGCAAGCAAAATGGAATGCTATTTAATTATTCAGCTGTAAAAATAAAGTGGAGCACTTCGTATTTCAGGACAAAAGTTCTCTCGGTTCCGTATTTAATACTCTTTGCTGTAGCCTGTAACTCATCTCGTACCTGAAATTCATGATCATGAAAATACAAAGTTAACATTTGCAACCACAATAATGCGATTCAACTCGCTAATTAATCGTATCTTCGGTAGAACAAGGGTATTACTTCACTTTTATTTTCTCGGTTTTCACAATAGTGCCGTACCACTACCATGAGTTTACAGTAACCATACTCAACGCGACGGCGTAAATTATTTGTAGAGGCGCTGTACAGTTCTCCATACAAATAATTTACGCCGTCGCTATCGATTACGGTCACTGTAAACTCATGGTAGTGGTACAGTAGGTACTACCGAAGTTACGATATATTAATGTAATTGTGTTATGACTAATATTCAAGCCATTTAAATTATCAACATAATTTAATTGGCTTCCCATGAGGCTGACATAGTCAAATTTGGTTTTTATACCTCGTTAAAATACTACACAAAAAAACAACACAATAATATATGTATGAAGGTTTAGTTTGTAAGACTACGAGTAATATAGTATTTACTTAACAATTTAATTATGTTCTAGTTTATTTTTGCAAAAATTGTCCATCGCGGTATAACTCGATATAACACGGTATCGTTTTATTTTACGTTTCTTCAATTTAATTTCGTTAAGCTCACGCTAAACTCTCACGTTTCTAATACGTATAATTTAAATTCGTATTCTTTTCTCGTCACGTTTCACACAATTTAAAATCATTGTTTTAGTTTGCTTGAGGAGTTTTTAGGTACAAAACATAAAAACATGCAAAAATAAGTATCAGAACGGAACTCTACTTTATCCGTACGTTTACATATTTTAATTGTTTTTTTTTTACTTCAAATTTTACGTCGCTTGAGTAAATTACAACAATTTACTGGGACGCATTTGAAACAGGCCTCTGGCAAATTTCATTCAGTTCTACGGAGTTTGCTAATATGTATAATGTGAGTCGCATTTCCCTTTTTCGGTCTTAATATCTCAAAATATATTATTCAGAGGCACACCAATTTAGAATATTATAAATAGGAAAGTTTGTTGAAAGGAGTGTATTGGTTATTCCTTTCACGCTAAACATTTGTATGGATGGAAATTAAATTCATATTCGAAAATATTCACATAATCAAAAATAATCTTGAAGTGTTTCGATAAATATTTAAGACAGCTGATTCCTTAAAATGTAAAATGTAACAATATATAATGATTTTATTTTCCTAATTTGAATTCTTGACATTTATGAATGATTGATTTTGGATTAGTTTAGTTAAGTTTAATTTAATATAATTTAATTCATTAATTGTATTTTGTCACAATGGGATCATTGCCTAAATAAACAACTTTATTATTATTATGTTCTTTATTTACTTTCATTCTTAGGATTAGGTTTTTATAATAGTTGTAAAAAGTAAAATACAGAAAAGTACATACAAAATAAAAATATTATAAAAACCTAACCTAAAAGATCCGTGTGCCATGCGATGGTTTTTGCTGAATTTTTAATTTCTGTTTATGTTACATGTAAGGAACGCCCCCTAAAAATATTTATTTTTGCTATTTATACCTACTCAAGTCGCGGTCATTAAAAGGCACTAGTATTTCAAATTTCATCAATACACGTCTTGCAATTTAACAGACGGATGGACAGAGGGACGGAACGAAACTACCTATAAAGGTTCCTTTATTTGTCTCGTTGACTAGGGATCCTTAAAAACAATACAAATCGAATTTAAAAAGAAACAATAAGGTAGACGGGTAAATAGCTCCATATTGGCTAATGAGGTTCTAAGCTAACTAAAGCTACACTGTCTATGAAACTAAGGAAAATTGTCGATGTTGCTTAATTAAAAACAAAATGCAACAACGTCAAACAAAAACGTTTCCCGATCAAACAAAACCATTTTTTTCACGCTAAAACCGTTAAAATCTGTTAAACGCAATTTATCGCGTTACTTGTAAAAAGACTGGCTAGAATAGCGTTATAAAATGCAACATTGCAACTTGTTAAACCGAAAGCAAATAAAACCCTATTGCACCCCCGTAAATACCAAATCGGATTACCATAGATTCCTCTCACAATGAAAATTACGAGATGACATACAACTACTTTGTTCACGGCACAAGACTCCGATCGATACCTTTTATTTAGTATCCATTTTAAGTTGACCTTCTCCACCTCTCTGTGACACCAAAATTCATACTTCTACTCCAATTACAAAGAAGGATCAAGTCACAATGCAACACAACGATATTCTTACCCTATGCGTTCTGCTCCTCGGTTCAAAATGGAATGCGTGTAATTTTTGGCGTACTACGATTCCCAATCTAAGATGCCACATGTGAGGGGTCACTGTGGGTAGCTATGGAGCTCAAGTTACACTGGTTGTGTGGAAGCCAGATTTTCTTTTCAAGGGGGCAGTAGATTGGGTACGAAATGTCCGGAACCAGATTTGACACTCTGCCGATATCGTCACTACCCCTCTTACTTTTAAAGCCTGGTTGGGGCGAAAATGGCTTTCTGTTTTTTTGAAATGAGGTTTGCATAATACTAGAGGCTTCTTGAATATAATAATACATCAATCATGGGACACTTGACACCAATTGACCTAGTCCCAAACTTAGCAAAGCTTATTATGGATACTAGGCAACGGATAAACATACTTATACTATAGATAAATACATACTTAAATAAATATTAAGAGAAGTCTCTTCGTTCCATTCTCCATACAAACGTAGTCCCGGTCTCATTTGAAAACTAGGCAACAGAAATAGATGAAATTTTGTAAGTATGGCTTTTCAGATTTTCATATAAATGTGGACGTTCAGAATTACAGAAGCTCAAAAGTCGACAAAAAAAAGATGTCAACTTTGCACGAGAATAACAGACTAATAAAGCATTTTTACAAACATCGAAAGGCATAGAAAATATAATGAATATCTTGATTGTAAAATATCATTGATTTCTGTGCTATACTTTTCCTATAATATGAGGACAACGAAACCCAAAATTCAACCGCCCAAATCTTGAAAAGCCTACAGCTATCTCGATATTAATTACGGACGTCGTTGCGGAAGGCATGGGGGGACGGCTGCGAGCGCTTATGTCACGAGCGATAAAGACAGCAATATCCCAAACGAATAAATAACGCGGCCGCGCGGCCGGCAGGGAAACTTCTCTTAAACATCCAAAACCCGAGAACAAACATTCGTATTAGTCATACAAATATCTGCCCCGGCCGGAAATCGAACCCGGGACCTCAAGCTTCGTAGTCAGGTTCTCTAACCACTTGGCCATCCGGTCGTCAAATATTTTATCAAGTACGCAAACCTTTTTTGCCTGCTTTCTATGTGTACTTTCAAAAGACTAACCGTTACTGACTGGATGATGCACAGCCTAAACCACCGGAGATATTTGAAATTTGGCAGACATAATGCCTAGACTCTACCTAGAATCTAGGTCCTAGAGGATCATTAACATGTGCTAAAGTTTGTTGAAACTTCCACGGGCTGAAAAGTTAGCTATATTCTTCACTATATTTCACCCGCGGCTTCGCACACGTATCTAATCCTTCAGATTAAGCAGTTGATTTGAATTTCTAAGATTTTACTACTCGAATTCTTATGAAAATCATAATCATGTATGAATTCGGCAAAGCAACACTGATTTCCACTGAGTCAGCATCCATGGACGGCGGAAATTGCTTTGTGATTCACAAGCATAATGATAAGAAAAATATAAAAGGCAAATTTCCTTTCTTATGCTGTAAAAATAAGTCTAAGCAGCCTGCTATATCATTTACATCTCCAGGGAACGTTTTTTTTTTCGTGGGCACCTTTTTGTCGACATGATCAAAATAATCTAAAATGTCTATGTCAGCCCATTCATACAAAAATATGAGCACGAAAATTGAGATGATTGAAACGCTCGAATCATTTACGGTTTAATAAAAAAAAACATTCATTTTACATTTGCTTCTAGGAAGCTTCCGTGTAATGTTGACATGGTCTGCATGTCACCATGCGATGTGACTTGGATTGTGACTGTTGAAACCATTACCATGCGCCAGCACTAATTGGCTGTGGCAGACGGACAGACAGGTGCCCGGCAGTGCTGATTTAACATTTTTCGCTAATGAACGTACTTAATTATTAAAAGCTTTGTTGTTGCGATTTTTAATGTAAATTCAACGACCATGTTTTTAGGGTTTCGGAGCCAAAATGGCAATAACGGAACCCTTATAGTTTCGCCATGTCTCTCTCTGTCTGTCTGTCTGTCCGTCCGCGGCTTTGCTCAGGGACTATCAATGATAGAAAGCTGTAATTTTGGACGGAAATATATGTAAACTATGCCGACCAAATGGTACAATAAAAGATTTAAAAAAAAAAATTTTTAGGGTACCTCCCATAGACGTAAACTGTGGGTGATTTGTTTTTTCTCATCCAACCCTGTAGTGTGGGGTATCGTTGGATAGGTATTTTAAAACTATTAAGGGTTTGGTTTTACGATTTTCCGATTCAGTGCTTTGTTTGCGAAATATTCAACTTTAAAGTGCAAATTTTCATTAAAATCGAGGTTCCCCCTCTAAAATTTAAACCGGTCGGTGGATAAATTTGAAAAAAATCAGGATGGTAGTAAGTATATCAAATTTTCAAGGAAAACTATAACGGCTACGTTTTCTTGAGAATTATTAGTAGTTTAAGGGGCTGTTTCACCATCCATTGATTAGTGTTAACTGACGGTTAAATTGTGATGCCGTCTCCGTCTATTCGAACAAAACAAATAAAGACGGCATCACATTTAACCGTCAGTTAACACTAATCAATGGATGGTGTAACAGCCCCTAAGAGTAAATAGCAGCCTAAGGTATAAAATATACCTAAACTTGGAATATTCCGTACAAAATATGAAATCCTTAGAAAACTATTACTTAATTGATTCGTAATGGCTACGGAACCCTATTTCGGGCGTGTCCGACACGCTCTTGGCCGGTTTTGTTGAGATATTGGGTGAATTAATGTTTTACAAAATCAATAACTTTACTACTTTTTTAACTACTGCTTGCGTTATGGGCTGTTTCCCGCTACTTTGTCCGCAAAAGAACAATCCCGTCCGAACTGTGCCAATTTTCAAGACACATAACCCAGCGGTTAACATAAATAAATAAAAATAAAATAAATAAATATCACGGGACAATTCACACCAATTAACCTAGTCCCAAAGTAAGCTTAGCAAAGCTTGTGTTATGGGTACTAAGCAACATAGAATAGTTTAATCCCGGAAAATTACACAGTTCCCGCAGGATAGCGATAAGTGATTTTTCTGTAGATGCTGAAAACAATAAACAACAGCTAAATGGACATATAACATCAACACATAAATGAAGCATTTAATCAACACCTTTTTAGCACACTTTCTCAACCGGCATTATATTCGTTCAAATCGGATCAAAATTGTACTCTGATTTCCTAGCGCACTGTTTCGACACTAATTGAGTGCCATCAGCTTCACAAAGAACAAAGCTAATAAAGTGAAAATCCGAAACAATGGTTCCGCTCATGTTGGTTCCATTAGAGTATTTGACAAATCAATGACAGCTTCTTGCCAAGCAATATTAAACAATATCAAATCCAGGAATCTAAATAAATAATTCGGTAATAAAGATTCTTAAGGATTCTTGGCAAGTAAAATATCGCTAGATGGCGTTAGTTAGTATCGTGAAGATCGTTTGACATTTATGGTCTTGCTTCAGACTTTTTTTATTTATTCGACTGGATGGCAAACGAGCAATCGGGTCTCCTGATGGTAAGAGATAGACACCTGCAACACCAGGGGGATTGCAGATGCGTTGCCAACCTAGAGGCCTAAGATGGGATACCTCAAGTGCCAGTAATTTCACCGGCTGTCTTACTCTTTACGTCGAAACACAACAGTGCAAGCACTGCTATTTCACGGCAGGATTAGCGAGCAAGATGGTGCTAGCAATCCGGGCGGACCTTGCACAAGGTCCTACCACCTGTGATACACCTACCGACTGGTTCATTTTATTTAATCAATAACAAACGTGACATAAATGTCGATATTCTCAAACGGACCACACGGTACCAGCGCCAATAAGCCTGTGCCTGTCAGAGAAAGCCTTATTGACATACTTTTTATGAGCTGTCAAAACACGATTATCTCGTTGATTTTGTATGGCAATTGAAAGAAAGAAAGAAAGTTTTATTTTGGTTCCATCAGTTTTATTGATAACCTATCCAACAAAAGGTTGGAAAACCCCCGACATTATCACTTCAAAGTTCAATATCTCAAAAACGGCTGAACCGATTTTGATAAAACATATCTAAGAACCATCGGTACAAAACCTGCTTTCAAATAAAAAAACCGCATACAAATCGGTTCACCCGTTTAAGAGCTACGGTGCCATAGACAGACACACATAGCGGTTAAACTTATAAGGGTGAAGACCAAAAAGTTGCACACCGTTTAAGCTGCGTTATTAGGTAGTTATAATTTCCATTAACTTTTTCCATTGTGACACGAAAATTATCCATACGTATGATTAATTTTCGTGTCACAATGGAAAAAGTTAACGGAAATTAAAACTACGTGCTAAC
Source organism: Choristoneura fumiferana (assembly GCF_025370935.1). NCBI lineage: Eukaryota > Metazoa > Arthropoda > Insecta > Lepidoptera > Tortricidae > Choristoneura > Choristoneura fumiferana. The sequence continues at coordinate 15,437,351 of NC_133478.1, forward strand.
GCAGCTTTAACGCTGTGCAACTTTTTGGTCTTCACCCATAACACCCTCTTTTTGCATCGGGGGTTAAAAATAGGCTTATATATACTTAAGGTTACAGAATAGAAAAATAACAACGAAACTACATGCTAAATGTCAACATTCAGTACCACCACCGTACAGTAATAAGACTGAAACACTAAAACTAACAATAAAAACTAAGTTACGTGGTCATAAGTGCTAGTTATGACGTCACTTATTTGCCAACTTTTAAGTCAAGAACGGTGGGACTGTTTCGACTGTCATGAACGCACTCACCTATGAAGAAGGTCTTCTATAAAGATCGAAACTGCCAGACCGTTCCTGACTCATAGCCGCCATTTAATTTTGTAATTTTTCTCAAATATTTCTGACGAGAGCTTAAGGACTATTCCCTTGTTTGAAAGCCGGTAATCTAAAATCCAATTTTGCAATTGAAAATTCATCTGTTTCAGAGCTAAAACATGGTGCTATTTATCACAGCCGCGTCTTGCAATTATCGTTTTACGTCATCTACCCTATACAATACACGGATTTGGTTCAACAAAACTCTACAAAGGAACCCTAAAAAAGCAACACGAAACGCCATCTCCACACTAACGAGACGCCGAGCTGCTCGTTGAAAATCGACAGGTGCATGTGATAGCGTACACCCATCGCCATTCGCTTTATTTATTAGGACCTTCCTCGGCAAAAAGACAGGGGCCCTATTCCCGTCGCCATCGAGATGCATCTCGATTGAGAGGTTTCACGAAAACGTGTTATCTCTAGCAACTCTCGGCTTCGTAAGCATTAATTAATTCAAATAGAAATTGTGGGATTTTAATAAATTTCCATGGGAATCCCGAAAATCCTATTAATATTATAAATGTTCAAGTTTTTGAGTGAGTAAGTGAGTGAGCGAGTGAGTGAGTATGTTTGTTACTCATTCACGCTAAAACACCTGGAACAAAACAAAGGTTACTTTTTATTCCGATATTCCCACGGGATAGGGACAAAATCTCGAAACAATAACCGCTGGGCTTAGAGTCATGAAATTTGACATGATTGTTTTCAATGTAACATCAATGAAAACCACGATTTAATTTTCGGGAATTCCCATGGGAATTTTTAAAAATCCCGTAATTTCAATTCAGCTGCCGGACCTAATGATTTATGCGTGCAAAGCCGGGGGTAAACACTAGTTACTTTATACATTGTGATCGTCTTTAACATAAATAGAAGTAATAACTTGGCTTAGTGGTTGGTTTGACATACAAACTTAAGAGGGTTGTTATGGGTTTGAGCCCTGGCTCCATTGATCTGACATCGTTTTTGGGTTTTAGGAAACTTTGAGAAAAATTAATGAAAATTTGCACTTTAAAGTTGAATATTTCGCAAACAGATCACTGAATCGAAAAATCTTCTTTGTAACCCCCCCATAGTTATAAAAGACCTATTCCACGATACCCCACACTAAAGGGTTAGTCGAGAAAAAAAAAAAACACCACTTTACGTCTATGGGAGGTACTCTAAAAAATATCCATGCCAAATTACAGCTCTCTAGTACTAACGGTCTCTGAGCTTAGACATGGCGAAACTATAAGGGTTCCTAGTTGACTACGGAACCCTAAAAAAAGAAGTAAATTGTCGTTATTGAGATCCACCATTATCAATGAATCCCGCCACTAGTACTGGCCATCTCCCAGAATGAAATAGCTTGGGCTGTAGTCCTCAAGCGGAGCTGATAAATCTTGGGAATTTCACTTCTATTGAACTGCTTCGCAGGTGAACTTACCTCACTCCTTCACCGACAAACTCGTTGTAAATTTCAAATGTAAATTCCAAGAAAACAGGGATATGAGCGAAGACTCAAGCCATTATTCTCTGGCATTAGATCAAGCCACTAGGTTACCACAGGTTCGATTTTATTTGAACTTTATTGCTGCTAATTCAACTATTATTATTTGAGTATTTTCTGAAATGACAACTACATTTTACATTGTTATCATCTCGCAATAGAGATCGATCTCGACGGCGCCGAGAATAAGGCCCCCTCCATCATGGGACGCTCGGCCAATTACCTATACTTTTTACGCGAGCAGGCCCGATTTGAATTTAGGAGTGTTTTGTTAATGGCTGTGTTTTGGCGCGTGGGCGTTTGTGAGATGTGATAAGGTTATTACCGGACTGCGTAGGAGGAGGGTTATGTGTTTGACCCATACGTATGTATGTATGTCTATTCTTATGTCCTCTCGTAACTACTCAACGGCTGAACCGAATTTGATAAACGATACGTCATTGGATTCGTCTTCATGACGCGAGTGACACTGGGTACATGAACTTCTTAAAAAAATAAAATTAATTAAGCTAGCTCTCCGGCTATTATGTATCATCGACAATATGTTACTTGGAAAAGTTACAAAAGATGTTTATTCAGTAACCAGATAATTTCGATGGTTTTTACATTTTACACGATACATTGATAGAAATCATTTCTAGTGTAATGTGTGGTAAATACTTACGCAGTGGGCAAGTGTACGCAATCCCATAAATTTCAGTCCGAAATGAATGTGATTGCGTACACTTACCCACTGCGTACGTTCACCCCACATGACTCTAACCTCTAACTATATTCCGAGGAAAAAACTGACGGATAAAAGTCTCGTCATACATAATCTGGATACATACATCGTTTAATACATGGTGGTATAAAATTATCCGATATATTTCCGCCATAGGTTGGATACAAATTGAACATCCTTGGAAATGTTTTGCAGAAACTTTTAATTGAGGTTTAATGTTTCATTATATTTTGTCGGAGTTCAAAATATAACGCGTCATAGAATGTAATGTCGGAAATCTGTACAAAGTTAAGCTATAATGATTTAAGCCTGCAAAATTTTCGTTAATTACTGACACACTCCGGATTATATCATGTACTTCGTAGCAAATTCACGTGAGTGGCAAGTAGACCATGGCCGCAGTAATGTGGCCGAGACGTCAAGGTAATTTTAGCAATGCTAACGTCGTGATCAAGTATGTCTCTATTAGTTTAGCTGTAACTACTTCGTCGGCAAATAAATTGTTAATCGCCATCCCAATGCTAATTGCTGGAGAATTACCTACTTAAAATGCATTAACTTTCAAATTAATGTAATTAAATATCTAAATCTCAAAAAAACAATTAAAAAAGTTTAACTGAAAGAGATCCCTTTAAGGGATAAATTCACCTTTGTACGTCTCGATCATCTTGTTATCTGTTAATATCATGTGTTTTTAAGTAGGATACAATAAATAGTTAGAAATAGAAATAAACTTTATTGTATACCTGTGTTTGCACAATGATACATTACAATACAATACAATACCCTTAATTAAATAGGACTTATGAATATAGTGGTATTTTTAATTTCCGTTAACTTTAAGGGAACGTTCAATAGGTCAAATTAAGTTATTTTGTCCAAAATACCTACTAATAAATATACTAAGTCTAAAAAAACAATAAAATTACGAGAGGATATAGGAATAGACATACATACATACGCGTCAAACACATAACCCACCTTCGCAGTCGGGTAAAAAAGAGTTTATCAAGAATTCATATAATTAATTATACGCAGTAGAACAGTACAACCTTTAGAGAGTCGCTGGCGGCGGATTGCCGCGTGGGGCTGAAGACAGTGTTGCGGCGCGCCATGGAAGAGGTCTATGTCCAGCAGTGGACTGCTGTAGGCTGATGATGATGATGAGTAGAACAGTGTAAAAGGTTCTTATAAGAAGTTTTTTAAAGTCCATGATAGAAATGTGTTTTTAGTTCATACATACATAGGTATCTAGCGAAATAAGGTTAAAGAAGTGAGCTTTTTGATGTCACTGTTTTATGTCATGTCAATATCACTCATATGTCTGTGAATCTTACAATATTTGGCGTTTAACAACGACTGCTGTGCTATGTGTGTGTGTGTGTGTGTGTGTGTGTTTTTTAATGCTTGAAAATAGATTAGGTACTCTTTCGATTTCGCAATAAAGTTAATTACAAGTAGTTTTTATCAAAAGCCTTCTGGCGTCTGTCGAAGTTGACATACCTAATCATAAGATCTTGTGCCCAAATGGTTGTCTGGAAGAGATCGCTTTTAAGCGATAAGACCGCCTATTGATTACCCTGAATTTACGTGTATTATATTATACATTTTATGTACCGATTTGTGGTGTGCAATAAATAATATTTGTATTGTATTGTATAATGTTGACGGGGATCAAGAAAAACACTCATTCTCATGTCATTTTGTACCACGTAAAGTGTATAATTATTTGGTACACTAGCTTTTGCCCGCGTAGTATTCGGTTATCGCGCGCTGTTCCCTTGGGAACTGTGCATTTTTCCGGGATAAAAAGTAGCCTATGTCACTCTCGGGCCCATAAACTATCTCTATGCCAAAAATCACGTCGATCCGTCGAAAAACACACAGACATACAAAAATACTTTCGCATTTATAATATTAGTATGGATATGGATGGATTGCATACGTTATATATTATGTGAGTTATAATAATGCCTCATTTACTCGCAAGACGTAATTCTTATTCGTGCTAACACACTTATTAATATTAATGCTTGTATTGATTCCTGTTGAGTGATTTATCATCATGATAGATGCTGGGAAAGCGTTACAAGAAAAGGAAATAGGTTTGGCCAAGTTATAGTATAATCAGGATGAAAACAGAGATTTCATTAAAACATACAATACAATATTTATCTTTTATTACACACGACAAACCAGTAAGTACAATTATTTTACACGGAGACAAAATGCAGGGCGGAAAACGCATACAACAACACAACAAGAACAGCAACATACTCAGTAAATAATTAACAAAATGTAACGTTCATGATCGACATATTATTTTATACCTAATACGCGTAAAAATAAATTATTTTAAAATAGAAACATTTTTAAAATCGATAGTAAATTCTTATTCTTAAGAGATATTTTGCCAAGTAGTGGTTGACATTTGCCATAGGTATATAAAGTCTCGTTATATCTAACGAGAGAATTAGTTATTGTCAATAATTTTTACGAAACTTTTTCTAAGGTAATTTCTGCAGTATTCGTAAGTTAAAGATTCAATTTGGCGAGTGAAGGTCTGAATGGAGCAATCGCGACTGTCACGGCCCAGATAAACGTTATTTAATGAAGATTTATACAGCAGACTGAATAGTTGAAAGTTTTAAGACTATTCTCATGCGAGATAGTTGGCGCGATGGCCAAGATTAGTTTTAAAGAGATCTTTGTTCGGAACTGTGCGGAGATATATGCAACGCTCACTGTCTTATTGTACCGATAGATGTGGTAAACTCTGAACTTAACTGTGTCTGCCTTAGTTACAATAACTATGTGATTAATTGCATTGTGGCATAATAAAAGATGGTGTTGTGACTCAAATAGAGAAACGGATGTTTGGACATGTGAAGAAGATGGATGAAGGCAGAATGACCAAAGATTTTAATTAGGTAATTGTGAATGGAAATGTCGAAAAGGGGAGACCAAAAAGGACATTCCATGATCAGATTGGGATTGGGATTGGGATTCTCAAAAGTATCCGAAACCGGCTAGCATTTAAAAAACGACTAGTGAGTGTTGAGTCTTGAGGAAGCAAAATATGTCTTCTGTCAAGTTTCATGATATTTTCTGAGCTGTAAGTTTAATGATTTTACGCGTACGTAGATCCCGTGTGAATATCAGGATGAAAATTAACCTATTTAAGTATTATTCCAGACCTCTAGTTGTCTACACAAATCAAACTTCATCCCAATCAGTTCAGTCGTTTTAGTGAGAATAGTAAAACCTCACACGCACGCCCACAGTCATAAAAAAAATATCATTAGTACAGTACGGGTACGAATACAACAAAAAATAAATACTAGGATTTATTAAGTTGAAGATTAAATTTCCAATTTTAAAATGTCGGAAAATGATTATTCAACAATCCGTTCCTATTCAATAAAAAGTCTGTCCATTTAATACAGTCAAGTTTTGCGAAATTCATAACTAGTTTTAAAAGGCAAGTAATAAATTTAGAAACATCACAAAAACTTAATTATTGGATTCCGAATTTTCACTAGTAGAAATTTCCGTCTCACTGAACCCTGTTTTTTGCTGGAACGGTTGTAATTCCTGGATTTTTTCAGTTGGATTACGTATGTTTAGTAATATTAATTTGCTACCTACGTATTAAATTTTCCGTTTCGTCAAAGCAATTGTAGCGAACAGATGAACTGCTACAACAAATAAATAACTAATATTAATAACCTGATTTTCGTAATCAACATTTTTACAACACTAAGTACATAGTTTCTGAAAAACTAACTACTTACAACTCTCTTTCTTCAGACTTCAGTCCAATGGCCTTTCTAGAAAAGTTTCGCGAAAAGGAAATTATTCTACAAAACTGAATATTTTATGTTTTTTTTTTTAATTATTATTTAACTTATTGTGTTCATTTTGAAAGCACTGAGGTATATATTGTAGGCACATATTTTTAATTTTTATTTTAAGGACTATTAGCTCTACTACTTCTGTCAGGAGCTTAGTGCTTAATTTTACGATTATGTTCCACCTGGCTCTAGACAGGTCCTAACGTTATCTCATTTCAAAGCACGAAGCAATATTTAATGTACGTTACCTAGTATTAAAATAAATATACAAAAAAATTAATCAGTTCTTTAGAAATACCTTAGGGATCAGAACTTATTTTCAAGGTTTTTGTATTCGGTTAAGTTTTTTGTAAATTTTTTATTTTCATTGTTTTTAGTAAGTAACTTGTAGCCAAATTGCATCTCAAGCCAAATTGTACTTTCTGAATGCGTAAATAGTTGATTTGGTGTTCAAAATGCCAAAAACGCTATAGGTAGGTTGTAAAATTTGAGGTTTGCCCTGGATTTCTCTAAGATCCCATCGTCAAATCCTGACTTGGTGACAATGGTACTACCTCGAAAGTACCTATGTCCTTTAGAACATATAAAGAATTTTGAAATTCGGCCCACAATTGGCGGAGTTATCACGTAACAAATATACAAAAAAAAACTTACAGACGAATCGAGAACCTCCTTTTTTGAAATCGGTTGAAAAGCTAAAGATCGCCAAACATTTTCATAGTACCGTGACAGTTTCACGTTGCAAAACCTAAAATGTAGTTCTGGATGCTTGCCCCGAGAACGTTTGTCTTGTTATAGTACGCTGAAAGTTTTGAAGTGGGAAGTTTTCGTAGAATAAAGGACTACTGGGAATAGTGCGGTTCCTTTCACGATTATGGGCGCTATGTATATAGTGGATTGATAACCAAGGGTGGAAAGTGACCCATTTCACCCGAGATATTTCTCACTTCGTTCGAGCGCTAATTTTGAGGGCAAATGGATAATTTCACCCGAGTTAGACACTCTACTTTTCATTTCGACTGCACGTAAGGAAAGTAAAATACTAAAAAAAATGAGAATAATAATAAATTAAATTTACTTATATCCAACCTCTAACAGTTCTTCTTCGACGGGCCACTTGCCACGGCCGACTATATAAAAAAATCGAGGTAGTCACGACCAAGGAGCTTATAAAAAAAACTGGAGGTTTAACACCGAACGAAGAAGTTTGACCTTTATTACTTACTAGCATTTGCCCGCGGCTTCGCCCGCGTGAAATTCGGTTACTGTGGTCCCTCGGGAACTGTGCATTTTTCCGGGATAAAAAGTAGCCTATGTCACTCTCTTGCCCATAAACTATCTCTATGCCGAAAATCACGTCGATCCGTCGCGCCGTTTTGACGTGAGAGACGGACAAACACACAAACATACACACAATTAGTATGGATTTATATATTCCATCTCTTTCTTTCACATTTCACGAATGACTTCCATCTCTTTCTTAACCTAACTAAAGAAAGATATGGAATATGTTCGTGACGTAATAAAGATCAAATTTCTTGTTTCAAACGGATGTTCGGCGTTCAACCGCCAGTGTTGTATATTTGCTCCTCGGTCACGACATACCCAAACGTGAAAAAAAGTGTTATTGACGTAACTCAATTATCTTCGACTCCGTGGCTAATCGAAAAATAAAAAATAAAATACTTTCCGCCCTAGAGATGAAAACGCAATTTTCCGCCCGGCTATCTACCCATGAAACTTAAACTTTCCGAACAGGAGAGGATGAAAAAGATATTATATTGCACATGAGCTTCCTAGTTTTAGTTCATTTCCTAGACTGCAAAGTAATGTAACAGAAGCAAAAAATTAAACGACAGCTTCCACTCTTCATCTTGAGCTAATTTAGTTCTACAACTTTTGAAAATAACTTGTATTAAGATTTTTATTTTAGTTTATAATTTAATTAGACAAGTAATGTATTGCGAAATCCGTCATTTTTTACCGTGCCATGCGATGTCATTTAGGCTATTGGATGCCGTACATTGAAAATACCATTTAATTTATTTGGAATAAACATAATTAATGATACTCGTAAATTAACTTCATTTTTGAATGTTCTGCAAACTAAAGTAGTTCCATTTGAGTAGCAATCTTGGGTTTTAATTTTTTGCTCCTGTTACAGGGCCCACCCGGTATACCTAATTTCACATCTCACATCTCAAACTATCCTCCTGGGACCTGACTTTTTTAACAGACTTTTATACTTACGCCCTAGACATGGTTCACCAGCTTTGTTATTTTGGATATTTTTCAAAATTCTTAAATTTCTTTTTTCTGAGAACAATTTGTACTTTATGTAGTAAATTTGGCCGTTATTCTTAGTGTTAATTGATCCTTTATAAGTACGCGAGGGCCCACGAGGATATATTATACACGATACACGTCCCAAAATGCAGGGCACAAGGCTTCTTTTAAGAGAGGGCTTGGTCCGTAGTTCCCTCGTGGGCCCAGTAGGGATTGTTTGTGCAAATTTCCTTGCGATGTTTTTGGCTTCACCATAAAGATTATGGAAATTTTCGAATGTGATTTCGCACATGTATAAAATTTCAAAAACTCAAAGGTGCGAGTACGTATTTGAATAAGCGATCTTCCACGGCTTATATCATCATCATAATCCCAGCCTGGGCACAGGCCTTATCGCAGAACGAGAGAGCTTGGGCCATAGTTTCCACTTAGGCCCAGTGCGGATTGGGAACTTCACACACCAGGTTTGTGTAGGTTTCCTCACGATGTTTCCTTTACCGTTAAGCTCATGGTAAATTCCAAATGTAAAACTCAGAGGTCCAGAGGAAGTTTGAACCCACGATCCTCTGCTTGAGAGGCCATATAGGTCAAACCACTAGACCACCACGGCTTTTTTCTTCACGGCTTATATGTATCTATGACTATATCTTAAATACAAATATAACGTGACTAAACTTTACCCGCAGATTCGTACCTGTACCATTAGATTTAGCCGTGGAATTGAAATTTTAGGATTCCGGAAAAAATCCCTTGGAATACCCAAAATTGGCATCAAGGATTTCGTTAACGTTGCATTAATACAAATATTTTATCTGGATTCCGTAGAGATATCGGGGTAAAAAGTAGCCTATGTGTTATTTCAGACGTCCAACCATCTACGTACCGAATTTCATCCAAATACATTTTGGTGTGAAAGTAATAACAAACAAACACACGCACGCACATGCTTTGAAATAAATACATAGTTTATAAACTCGATTGGCCAATACGTGACATTATAATGTTATAAAGGTAAGTTCAAACCAAGAGGCGAAACGACGCGTGCGACTCTGCACATCTCGTAATTACGTTGTTATGTCAGTGAAACATGGAGCGTCGCGTTCGCATCGCATCTGAGTGTGACAAAAAAAATGCATCATATTATTACTTATAAAATAAATTGTGAAATTAAGTATCGTGTCACCTAACCACACATAATATATACATTTGAGCTTAAATCGGTACGATTTTTAGTTGCCACTATATATTCAAAGCGTCAAAAGCCATGAACTCATTTGGGTTGACCTTCTACGCACGTAAATACTTTCAATTTTTCTTTCTACCCGAAACAAATGTGGCCACTATCGTGCATACATGCCTATACTGCCACTCATATCACAGCACAAACATAGTTGAATCGTGAATAGTGGCGCTACTGTCTAAGAACAATGGTAAAAATGTACGCGGAATTTATAGTTTAACTTTTTCACCACCAGATCAGGTAACTTTGCAGTGCTGTAGCAACTGACAAATGCGTCGAATAAATCAAAATGGCCGCTACCCCCGAAACCATTTCACGGAACATAAAATTGCTTTTTTCATATTGTTATCTCGTATTTTGTTAATAGCGTGAAGCCTTAATAAGACGCTATTATCTTTTATAGACGTAGAATATTATCTGGAAAGGTGTTAAGGAATAATGGGGAAGTTTATTTTTAACGCTTTTACCTGTAGATACCTACTGAGGGAGGTGAATATTTGAGTGCAACGATTAGTAGTCCATGATACAAACATTGAAAATAATGTAAAGTCTTTGTTACGTCAAGCGAAATCAACGAATAACAGACGTTAATCGAGTTTAGCTTGACATGTTTCGGACTAATTCGTAGCCCTTACTCTCGGCTACAGCGGCTACAGCGGTGTAACACACACTGCGATTATCTCACTACGAGTGACAGTTTTCAACAGATGAGGTATCATTCGATTCGTCATACTTCATACTTATCGGAGTGACTAACAGCTTTATTCATAAAAAATCCTTAATTGAGGTTTGATCGGTCTGTTACTTAGCAGACTGATTAAGCTTGTTAGACGGTTGTCAAGAAGTATGATTCATAAACGCTTGCTAGCAGTCTGCTAGTTGTTGAGCTGCTGATAGACGGATTAGACGCGTTATGTTGGCCACCTTGACAAATCAAAGACAAAAAATGGCCTAATCGATAATTTAAAAAAAAAATTGACAGCAGTGACAGCAAATTACCAGGAAAAAATATAAAAAGCGAGATGTTTGTTTTCCCGCCATTTCCGATCCGCATGTTTATGTTGTGCAAAAAGCCATAATTGTGTTAATCATCCTTATTTTTTTTTATATTTATTGTTGCTAATTTAGAGGATTTTTAAATACAAATTCCTGAAAATAAATTTTCCTGTTTTTTTTTATCTGCGTAGCCCTGCCTTCACTATAAATATCTTCGGTACCTTATGGTTTTTTGCTCTAGTCAAAGTCAGCTGTTCAAACTTGTGGCGGCCATTTTGTGACTTAGCAGAGAGATAAAGGAAGGTCTACGGTCCTCTAACTTTAGCAGAGCCTTGATCGACTGATTAGCGCTAACAGACGTTTATGAATCATGTTTTTTAGCATCGGGCCTTCAAGGAGCCTTCAAGGACGCTCTAACTTTTTATGAATAAGGCTGTAAGTGTATTACAATATTTCAAAATGGCGTCTGCGAAAAAAAATACCGAGGTGATAATTATTTTTAATAGTACTCGTAACAATATGGGTAGTAAATAAAACCCAGTAATTTTCTTTTACCATAAATAAATAAATATCTCGGGACAATTCACACCAATTGACCTAGTCCCAAAGTAAGCTTAGCAAAGCTTGTGTTATGGGTACTAAGCAACGGATAAATATGATTATATAGATATAGATACATAATTAAATACATATTAAACACCCAAGACCCGAGAACAAACATTCGTATTTTTCATACAAATATCTGCCCTGACGCGGGAATCGAACCCGGGACCTCAAGCTTCGTAGTCAGGTTCTCTAACCACTAGGCCATCTGGTCGTCTAAAAACGTTATAACACATTAAAGTACCTACCATTTTCACAGTAATAACAAAAACAAAACCTATGAAATAAAAAAAAATTAAAAAAAACGAGTTGTAGTCTAGACTACACTAGACCCTGTTGTTTCCTTTACTTTTTTTATATTTATTGGCGCAATCGGGTTTTTTTTACTATAGCTGTTTATTAAAATTATTGGTTAATTATTGGTATTAAGTCAATTGATACATTCCAATTTCCAATCATGTAAGTGACTAAGTGAAGAGCAAAAGTAGCTCGGTATTGATATGGCTATCATTTTCAGTGTAGGGAGACAATATTTCTATGTGAAATTGGATAGAAAACAAATTACTTTCCTTGAAAGATTGACTGAAGTGATCTTAGGGTGAACGTGTACGTATCTGAAGAGGAATACATGAGATGTACTTATTTGGAGTGGCGGAGTGAGGACTGACTTCGAACACGATATGCCATTTTTTGTTTGGATGGCCCTGATAAGTGTCGTGTGAGAGAGACGCACAATTACAAATAGACATTTGTTTTTGGTACTAGTTTCTATCAACTACTAGTAGGGTACTTAACCAAAATTACACAAAAAAGAGGTTGGTCGCGCAACGGGTTAGTTTCTAAAATACCGCTATTTATTTATAAAAGACGCAAAATGTTGAACACGGGATAGTGGCTGGCCACTGGTGCTCTTAGCCTATAATAATTACGGAACGGTTTTATATTTTTAAGCTTTAACCTAAAATTATCTTTACAATTAGAATACTTCGTCTTTTAATAAATAATTTATTGAATCAGGCGTTACTTCGCGGAGGTCCATATCAATGAACTGTAACAATTACTTTGCTCACCCGTGACCTTATGATAGCTACGTTTATGCAACACACATTTTTTGCATAAGAGAGAGAGAGAGAGAGAGAGAGAGAGAGATGTCCTCCATGTCGTGTCCGACAAAGGCGAACCTTTAGGCTTGTTTTTTATGTGCCCGAATATGGCTGGCAAAGCCAAACTTAGTCTTAAAGGTACTATTACAAGGCGCGCAATGAAATTGACCACTATCATTATACGTGTAAGTGTAGGAAGGTCTCGGGCGCGTTTTTATAATAAGACGTTTGGCATCCAGGTGTTCCAAGCGATGCGTCTCAAAATTTGCGAGAGCCTTATTTACAGAGCTGCGCCATTCCATTCTCTGCTTTGCGAGATCCTCCCAACTCTCGCATGGGATGTTGCAAGCGGTAAGGTGGCGCTTTAGGATAAACCAAATTAATTGTTTAAGTTCATTTACTTCGTCCTTACTTAACTTGTTATAAAGAAGGCCACTACTAGATACAGGATCTCTCTCTCAAAGAATCTCTTAACTTCAAGTACCACATTGTAGGCGGAGAATATAAACGTGTAAACCTGGACCTTTTCAAGAGATCTTCTACACTCACTTACATTTTCAATATCCTTGAAGCACAATTTGGACTCATTTCGCCAAACATAGCTCGAGCATTACACTAAAAATGTACAAGTCCGGGTCCAAAGTAACCCCCGATTGTACGCGATTCTCTATACAGCACCGCATCCATCAAGTACGACTATGTTTTTGCAAAGATATTGTGTTTTGCCTCAGGGCTGTTATAAGATGTTCTGCGAAGTATGGAAGCAACACCGAGCTACGAAATGTTTGCTGTTCTTAGTAAGAATACAAGTTAAATTGTGCATGGCGTTCTTAGTCACTTAAGCTGCTCAAAGCTGTTTTAATTAAGTATTATAAATGTGCTTTTAAGTATTGCACTAAGAGGAAGCGCAACAATATTTATTTCTTAATGTATTTTTGAGTGAATTTCTGCATCTGCAACCAAAAATTTATTTAACCGAAGATTTGACACTTAATTTGATATTGACTTCGTTGTAGCAACTTGGTGTAAATAGCGTGGTAATAAGGTAGACGTCCGAGTGCTCGACGTTCTAAGGCCCAATAGACGACACACTGCTGTCATCTCTATTTTTGGTGAAGTAATGACTATAAGATTGAAGATGCCAACTATTGTAATAATGACGAGCATTCGTACGTTTACCTTACTTAAATATACACATTTGATACGTTTGGTATTTAAGTTGAATAATAGTTAATTTATTAATGGCTTTTACAATGGTATATACCGGGTATGGCCTGTAATACGAGCAAATAATTAAAACAGATCATACTCGTAAAAATGAACAGAATTAGTTCAGCGACTTTTAAAAATAATTAGTTTTTAAATTTTTTATTACACTAAAGTTTATTCGAAGAAGCAATGTAAAGCAAAATGCTTGATGTTTGTAGCGTGACAGGCGACGTCAGTTGTGTTCAGGATGGCGTGCATTGATAGCTCATTTATTTTTTATAATAAAGCTTGTCTTTAAAGAGGTTTTGTTTCTTTTTTTTTACTTGTAGTGTGTCCCACCTCCCACTGCTGGGCAAAAGCCTCCCCTTTTAGCTTCCACTCGTCCCTACTTCTGACCGAATCTGCCAGTGTGGCTGGAAACGGTCCAAAGCGTCCCGCCATCACCTCCTAGGTCTACCTCTGCTCCGGTGCCCGTCACAGGGAACCCAATCGGTGATAACGAGTGACACTATTTACCGGCACGGATAATATGGACATGAAAATAACGACCCGATATTTCGTGTACACGCCCATACAAACTGGTGTCAAACTGACAAGAGTTTCTCTGGGCGTGTTACAAAATATCATGTCGTTATTTCCATGTCGGTATTGTACGTCCGGTAAATAGTGTCACCCGTGATAATTTTGGCCCAGCGATCCGGATGCATACGGCAGACGTATCCCACCTAGTCCTATTTTAATTTGGGGATCTTCGTCAACAACTTCATCGACAATTTGAGTTCTGGAGCGCAGGTCAGTGTTTCTGATTCTATCAGATCTAAGAACACCTAGTATACTGCGCTCCATATCTCGCTGGCAAACCTTGAGTCTGAGCCTCAGTCAACGACCAGGTCGGAGCGTCGTAGGTTAGGATGGGCAGGATATGCATATTGTCGAGCTTGCGTTTCAGAGTTAAGTAAAGTTCAGTGTAAAAAAACATCATCATCATCATCCCAGCCTATATACGTCCCACTGCTGGGCACAGGCCTCCTCTCACAACTAGAGGGCTTGGGCCATAGTTCCCACGCGGGCCCAGTGCGGATTGGGAACTTCACACGCACCATTGAATTGCTTCGCAGGTTTGTGCAGGTTTCCTCACGATGTTTTCCTTCACCGCAAAAGTCGTGGTAAATTTCAAATGTAATTCCGCACATGAATTTCGTAAAACTCAGAGGTGCGAGCCGGGGTTTGAACCCACGACCCTCTGCTTGAGAGGCGATAGGTCAAACCACTAGGCCACCACGGCTGTTTCAAAGTTCAGGGTAAAAAAACATTATTGCATTATTATGAAACTGATATTAAAATACTGCCTCCATTATTCGCGACTCGCGCGCACTGTATATGATTTTGAGATCCGTTTGAACTCGGGCTCTCCGGGTTAAACATGCGAGCTAATTTACAAAGGCCTCTATCGACCTGCTTCTGTCAATATAACGTACTTTCAGTATCTTATACTGTACATGAAACAAGGAAACGATACTTTATTACAAATATTATTATGTTTGGAGGGTTATGTACCCTATGGGCGTCTATGAAACCCTGTCTGACCCTATTTGCTATTATTATACTTCGTATGATTTCCGCTGTATGTTAAACTAGGGATGGGCCGACGAATATTCTTTTTATATTCGATGATCGGCATATTTGGCAGGTTTACCAAATATTCGTATTCGGCCGAATATTCGGCTAAATCACCGAATGTTCGGCAAAGTGATATTTACTCAAACTTTTTACTGTATTGAGCCATGTATGAGTTGGTGTTAAATGTGTTTTTTTTATGAGGTACTGTGAGGTTTTATGTTACGTTAAAAGAAACTCATTGAAAGAGACTTTTGAAATAAATATTAATAACCAAAACAAACGCACGTATTGAAGTTTTACTATTTACTAGATGATGCAAGAACAACATCGGGTACAGCGGGGTAGCGGGTGGGAGGTTAGGCTTCCATCCGCGCTTTGCGACAAGAAGTTCAGACTTGTATTGTTTACGTAAAGGAATCAATTATGCCGAATATTCGTATTCGATGCAACACATGTTCCGCCCATCTCTAGTTTAAACCCTATTAACTGTACAAAAATAAAGAAAAAAAAACATAATTATCAAACTTGAGATACATTTACAAAGGTGAACCTACCGCTGTGAGTGATCTCTACCGGTCAGTCTTTGAGTCGACGAGACCGAGCATTTGACAGAGAATTAGTTTAAAAGCCAGAAATAGTGAAAGCTATATAGACTTTATGTATTGTCACGATCGAACTTTACACTTTTTACTTCTCTCAGCACAAAGTCGTAGCCCGCTACGAATGCTGCTACGCGTCGTAGGCAGTGCTACGCTATTGTAGTAATCGTAAACCTCACGCATATAAAATACTGTCGTTAAATATAATTTCTGCCTGAAATGTGAATTAAGATCATAACAATTTTACAAACAAGCTTAGATAGTTTACACGGAAGTGGGATTTTTAGGGTTCCTTGAAAACGAAGGGAAAATAAAAAACCCTTTATTAAATAGTGGATATTTTCGAGTTGCTGATAATGCTAATGAATATCTGTAAGGTTTTGTCCAATAATATTTGTCAATTCTGGTTTATGAATAAACTAGGTGTTGCCCGCGACTTTGTCTGCAAGGGTTCCGTTTATCGCACCCACGGGAACCATACAGCTTTCCGGGACAAAAAAATACCAAACTCCATACCAAACTTTCTCCATACCAGACTTCATTGTGATGGTTTGAGTACTTTAGACTTTAATTAAAGGTTATTCATAAATTACGTCACATATTTAGGGTGAAGCCAGACGAGCGTATTTTTTTAAGTTGTCAATGTGAATCGCGTATTTTCATTCACTCAATATGTACAGCTCAACTCAACTTTTGTATGAAACCGAATGCAGCAGAAATTACGCGACAGAAAATAGGCGACTCGGAATTTAAAAAAATACGCTCGTCTGCTTTCTCACTTAAAGGAAAGAGAGGAGAGAAATGGATAGTAAGCGTGAAATACATAATGATAATTTTGATGTAATACAATTTCATTTAGTTCCGGTGAATTTTGGCATGAGAACGAATATTTGTGATTTTCGTATACAAGTCCGCTGCCAAACAAAGACTCCCCCTATGAACGCCACAGTGGGCTTGAGCAACCCTCATTCAATGGACTCCCGCGACCTTAAATTCCAAGGCCGCAGGGGATTCTTAAAATTGGTGCGATTTATGGCTAACCCTTAAATACTTACCGAGAAAAATATATAAATATATCGTCAGGGTCACGTTTTAGAATTTCCTGGAAGCGAAAAGTTTTTTTTTATTTTTTAATACAAAACTGGTACTGATATAACAAGTTCACGTTTGTCCGGTTTTTATCCGGTACAGATCCGTATTTGGTGCCCTGTCGGCAGTGTATTGACGAAATTTTCTGCTGTTTTTAGATGATACATCGATAAACAACATATTTCTGGGCTGCCCGCATCCTACATCATCCTAGAACTATTTTTAAATAATATGTGTTTTTTAATAAGTCGAAAGACGGACAGAAAACGCCTGGAGGAGCTATTGGTCAATGAAACACCTCATGAAGGGTAACTTCCCAATTTCCTTAAAAAGGAAACTCATGGATATGTGCGTACTACCAACTCTCACCTACGGTGCTCAAACTTGGTCCTTGACAGAAGCTCTAAAGTTCAAAATCGGGGTTTACCAGCGAGCCATGGAGCGCAGCATGCTAGGTTTAAAACTCGTCGATCGGATCCGGAACACCGCCCTGCGCTCCATGACCCAAATCACTGATGTAGGTCGATCGGCGTCTAAGCTGAAGTGGGACTGGGCTGGCCATGTTTGCCGCATGCCAGACGAGCTTTGGGCCAAGATAACCACCGAGTGGATGCCCACCAACTCGAAAAGGCGACCTGGCAGACCTAGGCGGCGATGGCGGGATGAACTGGACTTCTTCTTGAAAGACTGGCCCTTGTATGCAGGGGACAGAGAGCAGTGGAAGTATTGGGGGGAGGCCTTTGCTCAGCAGTGGGACAGAATAGGCTAATAATAATAATAATAATAATGTGTTTTTTTACAAGGAACTATTACTGACGTAGCAAGTTCGCACTTGTCCGGTTTTATCCGGTTCAGATCCGGGTGCGGTGTCGTGTCGGCGGCGCATTAACGTAGCCCACTGCCGTTTACATGCGGCACGTCGATAAGCAACGTGTTTACGGGCTATATGACATTCTAGAAGTGATTTTTTTTTAATTTTTCTTATTGCTTTATTTTGTGAATATTATAGAACCAAATGAAACTTAAGATTTCCAGAAGCACGCTTGCTTTTTATGTCATTTTTCCTAGTATCGAATAAGTGTAAGTAAATGTCTCTCTCTTTGATTATTTCTCTCTTTATATCTTTATCTATTTCAAGCCGGATGTTTTAGCTTACCCTGCCTTTCTAACTGTCCAGATTGCACCCAGCTAATTCCTCCAAATGACTCGTATTTGCCCTCTTGTTCTGAGAGGAGGCCTGTGCCCAGCTGTGGGACGTATATAGGCCGAAAATGAATGGATGGACTCGTATTTATGTTCTCTTTCTATTACCATTATTCGACCATCCTCGCGTCTATGCGTGCCTGTATAGGTCCCATAGCGGTGACACCGAGACTGACCGACTCATGGAGCAGATCCAAATGGCTGCAGACTCCGTGCAACAGCAGGTCCCATCTGCAGAGATCGTTGTACTGGGGGATTTTAACGCCCATAACGTGGAATGGCTTGGCTCTGGCAAGACTGATCATGCAGGGAGATCTGTTCGCGACTTTGCTCTGGCATATGGCCTGACACAACTGGTTACTGCGCCTACGCGAATACCAGATGTAGAGAACCAGGAGCCTTCTCTGCTGGGCCTTCTGCTGACTTCTCATCCGGCAGGGCTACCAAATCTCCGTTGAGCCCCTCTCGGCTCCTCGGATCATTGCCTGATCCGGAGTAAGGTACCTTCACGTGTCCCCCGCGTCGGCGAGTTGCTTGCAGCCGTCGTGTGTGGCATTACAAGTCAGCAGATTGGGATGGGATGCGGTCCTTCTTTGCGTCCTACCCTTGGAGGCAGGTTTGCTTCAAGCTGGATGATCCAACGTCGTTGCTGACTCTGTTACTGACGTGGTGCTGCAGGGAATGGAACTCTTTGTTCCATCCTCTGCGGTCCCCGTTGGTGGCAGATCCCAACCTTGGTTTGGTCGATCCTGCAAAATGGCTTCACGCCGAAAGCGGGAGTGTTACCAAGCCTGGGTAAATGCAGCGAAAATACGGGATGTAAATACCAGTACCTTAAAAAAGGAGTTTAACTTTGCCTCTAGGTCCCTCAAAGAGACATTGCCAGAGCTAAGTCGTTGCACATTGGTAGAATTGGCGAGAGACTAGAGCGTCTCCCTTCGGGAACTCGTGCGTTCTGGTCTCTTGCCAAAGCTATTCAGGGGAATTTCTGCACGCCATCTTTTCCGCCTCTACATGCGGGTAACGATTCGTTGGCCCACGACGCAAAGGATAAAGCTGATCTTCTAGCTAAACTCTTTGCGTTCAACTCGACTTTGGATGACGGGGGACACACGCCGCCGACTATACCGCGGTGTGAGAGCTGTATGCCGGATATCCGGTTCCACCAAAGCTCAGTGCGTAGAGCACTTCTCTCCCTCGATATCCATAAGTCGAATGGGCCCGATGGAATCCCCCGATAGTGTTGAAGACGTGCGCTCCTGAGTTGGCTCCGGTTCTAACGCGTCTTTTTCGGCTCTCCTACTCTTCTGGCGTAGTCCCGATCTCATGGAAGTCTGCTCTGGTGCACCCGATACCTAAAAAAGGAGACCGCTCCAACCCATCTACCTATAGGCCAATAGCCATAACGTCCCTGTTCTCGAAGATAATGGAGTCCGTTATCAACGACCAGCTCCTTCGGTACCTAGAGGATCACCAACTGCTGAGTGACCGACAATACGGTTTCCGTAGCGGCCGCTCGGCTGGTGATCTTCTGGTTTACCTGACACATCGTTGGGCACAGGCGATTGAGACCAAGGGTGAAGCATTGGCTGTTAGCTTAGATGTAGCGAAGGCCTTTGATCGGGTATGGCACAAAGCACTCCTTTCAAAACTTCCGTCTTTTGGGCTTCCCGAGAAATTATGCGGATGGATCGGCAGCTTCCTAACGGACAGAAGCATAAAGGTCGTAGTTGACGGCGCATGCTCTGACTCCATGTCTGTGAATGCTGGTGTTCCTCAAGGCTGTGTGCTATCGCCTACGCTGTTCCTTCTGCATATCAATGATATGCTGCCAACTGGCGGCATTCACTGTTATGCGGATGATAGTACGGTTGATGCCTCTTACACCGGCCGCGCCAATATTTCTCGGGAAAACGTCACAGAGTGCCGAAACAAACTTGTGTCTGAAATTGAGACTTCCCTTAAAGAAGTTTCAGAATGGGGTCGACTTAATTTAGTCCGTTTTAACCCCACAAAGACACAGGTTTGCGCGTTTACCACTAAAAAGTCTGCGTTTGTCGCATCACCTCTTTTCGAAAGCACTTCCCTAGCTACCACAGCCAGTATCGGAATCCTTGGTATCGACATCTCGAGTGAAGTCCAGTTCCGCGGCCATTTAGAGGGTAAGGCTAAATTAGCCTCAAAGAAGCTCGGCGTGCTCAACAGATCGAGACAGTATTTCACTTCGGCCACCGCCTCCAGCTTTATAAGGCGCAGGTTCGCCCACATATGGAATACTGCTCTCATCTGTGGGCAGGGGCTCCCCAGTACCAGCTTCTCCCTCTGGACCGCATACAACGGAGAGCGACTCGAATAGTCGGCTGCCAACGAGTTTCCGATCGACTTGACTCTTTGGCGCTGCGTAGAGATGTAGCTTCACTGTGCATCCTCTATCGCATGTACAACGGGGAGTGCTCCGAGGAGTTATTCGGGTTGATCCCTGCCGCATCCTTTCGCCACCGACCTACGCGACAGCACTTCCATCCTCACCATTTAGATGGCTGGCGGTCCTCTACTGTGCGTTTTTCCAGAAATTTCCTGCCTCGCACAGCAAAACTCTGGAATGAGCTATCGCCTGCGGTATTCCCGGACCGCTATGACCTTCAAGTTTTCAAGAAAAGAGCGTACTCCTACCTTAAAGGCCGGCAACGCACTTGTGACTCTTCTGGTGTTGCAGGTGTCCATGGGCGACGGTAATCGCTTACCATCAGGCGATCCGCCTGCTCGTTTGCCCCCTATAACATAAAAAAAAAAAAAAAAAAAAAAAAAATTACACTAGTCACTAACTCTTATTACTCTTAGTCACTATTTTGGTAAAAAGCTCAGCTTATGTTATGGATGTCGATGGGCGGCGGTAATTGCTTTCCATCAGGTGACCCGTCTACTTGTTTTCCCCTTATCATATAAAAGAAATACTAATATTTTTGTACCAAAGATTTTTGTCTTAAAACTGTTTTTCATTTGATGAAAAAGGACACCAAATTTAAGATGAATCGAACAAACTGATTGACGTACCTGGGTGGATCCTTTTAAAATAATCTATTTCACTCTGACTTTGACAAAAGTATGAGATGTTAACATGACATTAGTGCAAAAGTTCCACCCTAGTACAGTTGAGCTTGTTTGACTGTACGTACAGTGTAAAGTTTCACAAAAAATGAATTAACAATTCTAGTAGCATAGATCCATGTAGGAAGAAGCCAAAAACGCTCCCGTCATTACCTGGAATTGGTAAAAACAGCCGAATCACCAATCCACTCAGTTGTCGTCCCAATCTCGTATCACGCTTAACTTATCACCAAAAATTGAGCCTTATGGGAACATAACCGAAAGTTAATTTTAGAACAACAAACTTAGTTAAAATACGAGAGTGTGGAAGTAGAGGTGGTAAGTGTAATGTGCAGTGGTGGTGATAATTGGCCTTCACCGCAATTACATGGTTTATGCTAAATGACTGTTATTGTGTTATACGAACGGAAATTAAAGGTAAGGGGGAAATATGGTACTTTTCTTTGAATCACGATGAAAATAATTCATTACTTGGTAGGAAGTTACAGGTAAAAACTAGTCTTAAGTTACTTGAATGTAGGTTGAAGATTGAGTATAGTAAAATAACGTTATACTTTTTTAAAGTGACTAATAGTTTAATGTCAGTTGGCTAAAGGACGTCATCAAAAAGTGGGACGGTTGGGGTTGCATTGTATTGCTAAGTGGTGGAATGATGTGCATTTCAGCTAAAAATGACACTAATGTTCATTTTTTAGTCCTATTAAAATGTCTAAATACACGATAATGTTTCTTGAGCCGTGGTGGCCGAGTGGTTTGACTTATGGCCTCTGAAGCAGAGGATCGTGGGTTAAAACCCCGGCTCGCACCTCTTGAGTTTTTCGGAATTCATGTGCGGAATTACTTTTGAAATTTACCACGAGCTTTACGGTGAGGGAAAACATCGTGAGGAAACCTGCACAACAAACCTGCGAAGCAATTCAACGGTGTGTGTGAAGTTCCCAATCCGCACTGGGCCCGCGTGGGAACTACTGCCCAAGCCCTCTCATTCCGAGAGGAGGCCTGTGCCCTGCAGTGGGACGTATATAGGCTGGGATGATGACACGATAATGTTTCTTAATTAAAGTACCTGGGCAAGCTTGGCTCGACGTGTTTCTATCATACGGTGAAACGAAGTTACTATTTGTTATCATGTAGCATAGTTTTTTAATAGGGATCGCGGCATTTAAATTATATAAGTATTTACTTTTCATAAACAATTTTTTTTTGCGATAAAATCTGTCAACTTCTAGGTACCTATTTGGAAGACCAAACATTTCCTGAGAAACCAAATATCTTCTTCAACGAAAATTTCTTTATCGTGCGATGCTATTTTGTGATAAACATTTACGCTTTACGATATCAGAATTACATTGTATAGTTTTAATAACTCAACTCTCAGATAAAACATTCCGTTTCTTTTTAAATAACCTTACGGTGTCCCACTGCTGGGCTGGGCTGAATATAATATGTAAATGTAAACTATGTCGACAAATTGGTACAATATATTATATTTTTTAAATATAGTAAAGTGGGGGTGATTTTTTTTCACATCCAACCTTGTGGTGTGGGGTATTGTTGGATAGGGATTTTAAAACCATTAGGGGGTTGCTATAACGATTTTTTCGATTCAGTGATATTTGCAGTTTTCAGTGATTTTTTTTATTAAAATCGAGCGTCCCCCCCCCCCCCGTCTCTAAAATCTAAACCGATGGGTGGGTGGAAAAAATTCAATAAATTCAGGATGGTAGTAAGTATATCAAACTTACAATGAAAAATATAATAGTTAAGTTTTCTTGAGAATTATTTGTAGTTTAAGAGTAAATAGCAGCCTAAGGTATAAAATATACGTATCTAAAATTGGAAATTCCGTACGAAATACGAAATCCTTCGAAAAAAAATTACTTAATTTTTTCGTAATGACTACGGAACCTATGTCGGGCGTATCCGACACGATCTTGGCCGGTTTTTTGCCTTCCGCTCCCTTAAAAAAGCCTAGCTGCCGGTAACACACTGTATCACAAACACACAAACGTGTCACATAATGTCAAAGCTGTCAAGCAGACATCACGATACCTACTAGCGCCATCTAGTCTGTCACAGAAGCCAGCAAACACCTTGAAGTGGCCATTTATATAAAAAAAACGGCCAAGAGCTTGTCGGACACGCCCAAAATAGGGTTCCGTAGCCATTACGGAAAAATTAAGTAATATTTTTCTAAGGATTTCGTATTTTATATGGAATCTTCCAAGTTTAGGTATATTTTATACCTTAGGCTGCTATTTACTCATAAACTACTACCATCCTGATTTTTTTTAAATTTTCCACCCACCGATTTAGATTTTAGAGGGGGGCGCTCGATTTTAATGAAAATTTGCACTTTCAAGTTGAATATTTCACAAACAAATCACTGAATCGAAAAATCGTCTTAGCAACCCCTAATGGTTTTAAAAGACCTATCTAACGATATCCCACACTATAGGGTTGGATGAGAAAAAAAAATCACCCCCACTTTACGTCTATGGGAGATACCCTAAAAAAATTTTTTTTTGAATTTTTAGTTGTATTTTTTGTCGGCATAGTTTAGTTATATATCCGTGCAAAATTACAGCTTTCTAGCATTGATAGTCTCTGAGCAAAGCCGCGGACGGACAGACAGACAGACATGGCGAAACTATAAGGGTTCCGTTTTGGCATTTTGGCTCCGGAACCCTAAAAAGGGGCAGTGGGCGAAGCTAATTAGTATTTAAATACTCTATATCGAATATAGATGGCGAAATGTGGGCGAATCCTCTCTATATTAATATTAAATACATTCTCAGTCACTATTACGATTAAAAGCAAATTAATATAGGTTTTGCGTATCAAATACTTTCTCCTCAAAATTGTTTCACATTTTATGTAAGAAAAATCCCGAAAATAAGTAAATAAAATAATGACAACGTTTCTAACAACAAAAGTAGTACAATATAATCTTTATTCATAGAATTGCCAAAAACCTTCAAGTTTGAAACATAATAATATTTGTTTATTGTTGATACTGAAACAAAACGTGGTTTATCTTATTTCCCAAAGGTGAGGTAACGTGCGTTAATATTTACGCTTAATATTAGCCTTCAATACTTGGTGTAAGCCCTAGGCAGTCTCTGGACTCGGCTTTTCTTCCAGGAAAAAACCATAAAAAGACCTGAAAAATAAAGATTTTGGTAAAAATATGTTAAAACAATTTTGAAATATGAACTTATTCAAAGTTTCAAAAATAAGTACCACTGACCCTTATTCCAACGCAATGAGGCCGTAGTAACATATTTTTGAGTGGTTCGAATAAATACTTATTTTTGCACTTGACTGTACCTACATGCTACCATCCTGATTTTTTTTCAAATTTTTCCACCCAACAGTTTTAATTTTAAAAGGGGGGACTAAATATCGCTAGATGGCGTTAGGGGCTTGGATTTTTTTGTCGTTACGGACTTGCTTGCAACATGGAGTTTACTTAGAGTCCTATGACGTCATAACATGGTCGACGGTGTTTCGGGTGTTCAAAATTAAAAGTAAAAATTAAAAAAAAATTGTAGGGCCATCCTACATTTTTAATTTCTGAAATCGATTAATATTGGTTTCTTAAGTCAAATGCTAGAGGAAATATTCATTCATCACGCCAAATTTGATATTATGAGGAAAGTAGCCTATTGGCTAATAACTAAATGAGCCAATCGCTAGCAAGCCTTATCGTCAGAAAACCTAACGTTACTAACGCCATCTAGCGATATTTCGCCTCTCTTTTAGCCCTCATTCAATGATGTGTGTGAAGTTTTTAATCAGCTCTAGACTCATATATAGGAACTACTAACTAACTACTACCTATATTTATATATTTCGTTTTTTTTTTTATGCAAATAATTCAATCATTTTGCATGGTAATTTTTAAATTCCGCTTAGGGTAGGACTCCGACACGAGTTTTCTCTGAAAAAGAAAAGATGCCGAAGCCGTTCTTGTGAACTCTCTATACATTTTTAATGAACGTATTCCCAGGTATTCCCCCTAGTTTCTTGTTGAAATTTTGGGAGGCGGAAAATTGTATTTTTTTAAAAGTGACACGAGTTTATAGTACAGAAACCAGATCAAATTCTGCAGGTCACACCATTAATTAAATCGACATACGTTTAATGCGAAATCGCAAGTACAATTCTACTAAGTGTCCCATGCTTCTTAGATATGATTTAACTATAAAAACTTATTTCAAATTAGCGTTTGCCTGAGACATTCGTAAGGGCTTAATTGTTTATCGTTCTCTTCCGAACAATTTTCGAAGAAAAAATATTCTAGGTAATATGTATTAATTCTAATTATCTGTGTCAAATTTAATCCAAATCCATTGAGCCGTTATTGGCGTTATTTTCACAAACTTAAATTTTTTTAATATTTGTAGGATAGAATAAAATTCTGTGAATAATTATTTTATCGATATACATCTATGCTATACTATATATGCATTTTTATTTTTTTTCCATTATGAACAATTGCATTGCACTTCAACAAAAAACTTTAAAAAAAAAAATTCTCCTAATCCACGAATTGCTCGCTGAGTCTAATTTCCATTTTGCCACACTTAATGTTATCTGTCTGTATATTGTAATTTATATTTTGTGATCGTGAATAAAAATGTCTATTATTATTATTATTATTATTCATTACTAATTCCGGCACAAATCTTGGTCCCATAACCCTAAAGTAACCAAGCCCTTCTAAAGTGCCCCATACGGATGGCCTGGAATACAAAAATTACAGTCGCGTCAGCATCCGTCCAAAATATTGTGGTTACGAGTTTTCTGCCTCTACAGCTTATTCACTACACATACAAAACCTTAACATAACGGGCTAATTGCTTGCGATAATCGTTTTATTTATGCACGCCGGGTCAGGTTATCTCGCCGGAGATTCGCATAATCTGCGATGTTTAATTTCGGTCCGACCTTTTTTATAATTAAGTGTTTAGGGTTTCGAGTGATGCTCTGCATACCTCCGGCTTAGTATGGCGTAGTTTGATGTTTGGTAGCGTTTTACAAGTTTGTTTTTGAGGTTGTGATTTTGAAATTAAAAACTTTTTCGAGCACTTCTTGGTATCCGATTCAGCTCAAACTAAGCATTTTTTTTTTTGTATGTTTGGCAATAATGCATTAACTGTTAGTGAAATTCTATAGTGGTACGGCCAGAATGTTATCCGCAGGACGGAACTCTTCATCAGTTAGTAAGCATTGACTTAAATTTGGTGTGGTGTGGTTAGATGTTAGAACAGTCAGCAAAAATGTCAGTCAGCAAAAAAAACAATGATTTTTAACAAATATTGTTTTTAAACTGACGATTTGATCTTTGAATGAATTAAATTTCAACCTTAATTTTAACCTTTTTTTCAAACTCCAATAATAGCTAACTGTACCTAACCCTTGCTCTCTAAGAAGAATTAGAATTAATACATTTCTTTCCAGAATCACTCGCTGTTTGAAAATTTTCCTCAGTGGCATGTATGTCCCAATTAGAACACAAAATACACTTACACTAATTGCCCAATGTATGGATACAAAATCAATACGTACAATTAAATCGCTATTATCATTAAATTTATCATTTCAATTTGAAAATTCCCTTTGGTGCGTAAACGTAAATTACGCAATTATCTTATACTGATTTAAATATACGCTCTTGAGGCGATTTGCATATCTATGGAATAAATAATTGAGGAACGAATTCTACCGATTCATTTGAAGGGTTAAAATTTACGGATAAATATTCCAGTAATTTGGCGAAATCACGTTCGTGAAGCACAACGTTGTTCCACGTGTATATCTTATTAATATTACAAATGGCAATGTTTATGAGTATCTTTGTGTGTGTGTGTGTGTGTGTGTGTGTGTGTGTGTGTGTGTGCGTTTGTGCGCGTTTATAACTCTATCACGCTAAAACAGCTGAACGAATTTGGAAGAAATTCGGTATGAAGAACTGCATGTTTGGAATAGCACTTAGGTACGCTTCTTCTTATCCCTATATTCCCTAATTTCCCAAAATCTTGGCTATTTGAGGTACGGAACCAAATCAGTCCGATCACAAGGAC
>NC_133478.1:15465028-15502055 GCF_025370935.1 Choristoneura fumiferana
TTCAAATAGCAGGAGACGCATTCACATTTATCCGTCAAATAAAAAATAATCAATGTGTGGCGAAACAGCACCTTAGTATCATAATAAAACTAACAGGCTAATCGAAAAAGTACAGTAAAATTTAAATAATAACAATAATTCAAAGTTATCGTATCGAACTAATCAGTTCCATACAATATTCTTATTTTAATGTGGCCGCATTCGTAACTTTGTCTTTTATCAACCACTGTGATTAAAAAAAAATGAAAAACATACATACATACATTAAAATTTAACCCACTTCCTGTGTAATTCGACACGGAGATTGGTATTAGGTTTAAATTTGTAAAATTATTTACAAAATGTATCTAATAACATTCTTTCAAACTAGCTGCGGGACCTTTTCCCATAAAAAGTCATAGTAATTATAGTATTGCTTGACAAAGAAATTTATTGCGAAAGTTAGAGTTTTTAAGTGAGAGCATGGATGGTTTATAATTCAAATGGTTTGTTAGTAGGTAGGTACCTAACGTAATGTCTTACTAAGACATAATAGTCATGTCTAGAAACTTCAATTTGAGGATATAATCATTTTGGTTTTCATTAACTCTATTTTACGGCTGCTTTTATGGCGTTAACGTTTTTATGACATTTTCGGTGTAACTGCATAAACAGTAACTTTTAATGTGTAGCCGTCACATAAAGTATAAAATGAAGTATTCGCATCCTCTTATTTGAATAAAAATAATTGAAAATGTTTAGCAAAGCAGCAAAGCTTTAAATTTTACACAATGGTTGTTTGTCATAGCCAATTTGAATGAAAGAAGATTGTCTCATTCCATAATTAATCAAAATTAACAAGCATGACGCACTTTAAAAAAATCTTTTGTCACCTACTTTCTCTTGGATCATTTCGCGACCAATTAGGTTAATGATAGATGTTCCTGCTTACTAAGCCGCAGTGATCTTGGCTTCGAGTCCGGTTCACTTAAGGAAATTAACTTTTAACTATCTCGGGTCTCAGTTACTTGTTGTAGACTCCACTTTAACAGCCGCAGGAAATTTTGGTTAGCTTTAATAATTAAACCCAGAAGGCCTTGACTGTGTTATAAAAGTACGAAAACAATTGGGTAAAAGTATTTGTAAGAATGCGACTAAACTGAAAGAAATCATGTCAAATGGAAAGAAACGGAATTTTTTAACAAAAAAAGTTTTAATTTAAAATTAGAAAATGAAGATTTTAATAATCGTTAACTGAGCCAGAATTCTCAGAAATGTTGTCAATTACCAATGTTGGTAAATAAAGCGTAATTATTGACGCGGAATTATAAAAAAAATCTTTCTATTTAAATAGTTAGAAATACTAAATATGTATTTCAATTAGAGTTACATTCACCACAAAAAACTCACTTTAGTGTTTTATGTTTCATAGTCCACAGTGCAACCCTAATTAAATAAATTTAACATAATTATTAAAATATTTTGCGCTTTATATTTTTTTCGAGTCGCGTTAATCATGTTGATAGGGAAATAACCACCAATTTCAATAAGGTATCGCGTGCATTGTTTTCGTTGCTTTTTTTTTAGTGAACAATAAAACTTTGAACAAATTTTGAAAACAACTCAATACATATTAATAACTTTACTTAAATGCAACACCCGGGTCCATCCATACCGGATTGGAGTCCTTTGTGTGGGCTGGTTTGTGGTGTTCTATTCTCGATATATCTTATACAGATAAACAAAAACTGGCCAAGAGCGTATCGGACACGCCCGAAACAGGGTTTCGCACCCATTACGAAAAAATTAAGTAATATTTTTCTAAGGATTTCGTATTTTATACTGAATCTTCCATAGTTTAGGTACATTTATACCTTAGGCTTCTATTTACTCTTAAACTACTAATAATTGTTAAGCAAACTAAACCGTTATAGTTTTCCTTGAAAGTTTGATAATACTTACTACCATCCTGAATTTTTTCAAAATTTTTTCACCCACCGGTTTAGATTTTAGGGGGGGGACGCTCGATTTGAATGAAAATTTGCACTTTAAAGTTGAATATTTCGCAAACAAATCAATGAATCGAAAAATCATCTTAGCAAACCCCTAATGATTTTAAAATACCTATACAACGATACCCCACACGGGTTGGATGAGAAATAAAAATCACCCCCACTTTACGTCTATGGGAGGTACCATAAAAAAATTGTTTTCATTTTTTATTGTACTTTTTTGTCGGCATAGTTTACATATATATCCGTGCAAAATTACAGCTTTCTAGCATTGATAGTCCCTGAGCAAAGTCACGGACGGACGGACAGACAGACAGACAGACATGGCGAAACTATAAGGGGTTCCGTTTTTGCCATTTTGGCTCCGGAACCCTAAAAAGTAAACAATTGATCAAAGAGTAAAATGATAATGTTATTCGAGGAAAAACGAAAAAGTTTGAGCAAGTACGAGTATAAAAATATATGCACGTGGAATCCCAGCGTTTGTCGCAAGTCCTTTTAAACGAGGAAGCACAAGGGATTTCATTGTCCAAAACAAACTGCGGAACGGATGTCCTGCAAACTTCCTGTTTAATTAAATGGGTGTTTGTGCAGACCGACAGACGTTTTCTACATTACTGAGTATTATTGAAACAAAAGAGGAACAGCTTTATATCGCTTTACTTCTTTATGTAGGTCCCGAAAAATACGACGAACATTTGGAATGGTTAGAGAAACCTTCCCGTTTACCGAATTGTTTGCGCCGACGATTTCTTTTCGGGCTTTCCAAATGTGTAAAACGATTCCAGTAAAGTGCGAGCTGAGTGAGATGTATCGGTTAGTTCATGACTTGATTTATAAAAACCTTTAAGACCCTAAAATTTATCTACAAAGAGATTGTTTCTCAGATCGTTCTGTTTTGATGTGTGGTATAGTAACCTGTATTTTGAAGGAGTATTAAATCATATTTACTCCGAGTTGGTTGTTTGGATTGCTCTCCAATCGTCAAAACCCTACATGGCGATCCTGCTTTCTTCTAAAAAGAAATTTGCGCATAACAAAACAAGAAGCAACCATAAAACCTAATATACCTAATCCAATTCTGAACAATGAGGCTACTTCAAGGAATGTAATTTAGAGGCACAATCGAACGAAATCCTTAGAGATGCAAACGCTACTGATCCCTCTTACATTCATTTTCGTGCCCGTCGATCACTTTATACGCAATGAACCTTTAAAACCCAGAGGAATTCTGAACAATGCTCGTGGCCAGTACACAGTGAAAAGTTGTGTCATGACCCCCGTCCAAATAGAGAGCTCGTCTTAAAATATTCAGGTTGGGCCGCTTTAGCGTGCACGCCTAGCAGTAATTTGTATTTGGGTTGGTCACAACACGCAATGATGGTCAAACACAAACGGTCCCTCTACACAGAAATATTTTAGACGACCTTTTTTAAATCTAGATAACTCTTTGTTATCTTGAAAGCGAGGTTTAAAACAACGCAATATTACAGGAGTTATTTCTCTCGGGGAACGCTATCACAAAATTTCGAGTAAAATGTATAGCCGTTATGTTAAATTTATTTTTCTGACGAATGGAAATTACACTCTCATCACATCAATATCTCTCTTCTCTCTTCTTCGTCGTATTCTTCATTTCTGAAGGTCATGCCGCCTTGATAAGCTTTTACGGAGACATTGACGAACTGCTTCCACACCCCTCTGTCTTCAATATCATGAATTCACAAAAATCTTGTAGGTATATTTCATTATTTACGTATCTAATTATATTAATCATAAAAACACGAAATTTAGTTTCACATTACTAAAATTCTGCCAAATTGTAGTTCACGACGTTCACGACATGCTAATTATTTAATTAAGCAGAAAAATTTTTCACTTGAATATTTGTGAAGTTATGTTGAAGCGCAGCATGAGCTGGGGCGTTTTCATTGTTGTATTAAAGGAGGGGATGACGAGATTCCGTGGCGTGTTAACAAATATGACTGAGTTTTAAGACCCCAATATGTATTCTCCTTAACTTTCAGAAACAAAGAGTGTTCGAGTGAATTATTATTAACCAGCTTAAGCTCGAGTCTTTGCTCTCATGGAAAACTAACAAGAGCGTGTTGGACATGCCCAAAATGGGTTCCGTAGCCATTACGAAAAAAATTAAGTATAATATTTTTCTAAGGATTTTATACGGAATCTTCCAAGTTTAGGTATATTTTATACCTTAGGCTGCTATTTACTCATTAACTACTAATAATTCTCAAGTAAACTTAGCCGTTATAGTTTCCTTAAAAGTTGATATACTTACTACATCCTGATTTTTGTCAAAATTTTTCTACCACCGCTTTAGATTTTAGAGGGGGGACGCTCGATTTTAATGAAAATGCACTTTAAAGTTGCATATTTCGCACAGCACATCACTGAATCGAAAAATCATCTTAGCAAACCCTGCAGCATAATCTGCTGCATGTAATCTAACCTTCTTTTTTGAAATTGAGTGTTAACCTATTTTTGCTTATACGTTTTGGTCGTTTAGTTGCGGTTCACTTCTTGATTTTTTTTAAAGGTTTGAATTGGTATCCTGGAAACGTGGAACAGAGGACGCGAAAATTTGGTTTGTCAAATGTGTTTTCCCGTGGATGATTTTTGGCAATAGTGCCTTGGATTAATATTTTGGTTTAATATTCCTGGGATTTCTTTTATGTGACAATTATAATGGTGTTCTAAAGTGTTAATTATTATAACCTGGCGAATTGATTGTTTCTCCAACTGCTGCGAGCTGGTGGCTCGTAGTCGCCTCCCTTTTATTAAAAGCCGGATCTGTTTTTGCCAGTTTCGGGTAAGTTTTTTCTGTTTTGTAGCGAATTTAGGTTTTGTTAGGGCTCATGGTTTGAATGAATTCTTAGTCTCTTTTATCTTTTCAGCTCCCACCTTACGGTGTGGACTTTTGTGGACATCGTACTGCGCTCCGCACACGATTGTGGGCATAATTTGTCATCGCTTCGGTGTCGGGATTGTTGCCTGCATCCAGTGACAGGGGAACCGCTCCACACCAACAACAAAGACCACGTGAAGATTGTCACAAACTTTTGGAGTTTCTTACTAAAAACTTTATTTTTTGGCTTATAACGGCGAACTATTTTAAAATTTCAGTAGTTTCACATTTTTTTTTAAAAGTATTCTATGTTTTTCTAACTTGTCGCTTCAGTTTTATATCGTAGTCTTAAGCAAACACGTTCGGAACTCTTTTCTACTGTTAGAATTTTATGCGCATAAGATCCTACTTGGTGTTACGCTCTAAAGTATCGCGAATTATTTAGTAATTTCGAAAACTACTTGCATAGTTTATTTGCCCATTCCATATATATTTTGTACTATATTTTTCAAAATTCTAAAAGCCCACGAAGGCCTCCATGATTTCGGTAATCTTTTGGCAAAACAATATGACGACCCGTTAATACTACTCTGTTATTTCATCGGCTGATTTTTTTACATTAAATCTTTATTAATCATATCTCAAAATTATACGTTTCATTTATAGTGCATTGCACATAAGTGTTGTGTTGTGGGGCTTGCCCGAGGTTCATTGAATTTTGGGTAAGCTTTGCTACAAAATTGGCGCCCGAATAAAAAGGTAAATTATTTTATCGTTAAATTTATAAATTGTTTGAATTTTATTTTCTTTATGTCGTAGGGGATGGCAGTCGCATTCGACTGCGCTTTCGCTTATTGATTCTGCTTATTTTACAGATTAATATTAAAAGGGTATGTTTTTACTCCCCCACCTGTGATAGTTTTAGTACTGCAAGTCCACCCTTGATCTTGGTTCGCTTTCACGCTCAACTAGGTACGTTCGAAGTTCTACGCTACACACGCAGTCCAATTGAATATACTCTGTATTGTAATCAAGTGATAAGAATACTGTATAATTGTTCACATTTATGCGTTTTATTCAGTCCTAAACTTTTTAATCCTGTATTGTTCATTTAGTAGGTTACAATTCCGCTTATTTAAAACTGTAGTTACGTAGTATTTTCTGTTTTATTTTACTATTTGGCGGTTGTATTAGTTACTGGATTTCTGCTGTTTGTTAATTATGGAAGGGGATAGTGCTGTTGAATCCATTCACGAAACACCTAATCTGGCTTCTCCAATCCTTCAACCGAGACGGCGCATTCTAAATCCTGAAGCTGGTGAACAATTCCACGACTCAATTATGGGGGAACCTACGCCACCACATTTCGTCACGCGTACTATGGTGAAGGAGGAGTCTTTGACGAAATGGGGAATAAAGTTCTCAGGTAATACTTGTGTTCGCGATTTTTTCTTTCGGATTGAAGAAGAATCTGAGGCTCGCGGTGCTCCTACCTCGTACATCGTGCGTCGCTTTCACGAATTACTTAGCGATACAGCTCTTAAATATTTCCGATCTATCAAGCATCCAGCTTTGAGTTATGAAAGCCTTAAGTCAGCCTTTTTGAAGACGTTCGACGTTGTTGACTTTGACTTCAAGGTGGAACGTGAATTACGTAGTTTGAAGCAGAGGGAAACCAGTCTATGCGAGACTTCATCATTGAGGCGAGAGATCTGAATTCAAAGCTTCTTTCACCAATTAGTGAAGACGGTCTTTTCCTTATCGTAAAGTATGGGATACATCCTCGCTATTTTCCTTGTTTGGCAACAAATTTGATAGATGATTTAGATTCTTTATTACAGATTGCCGGGAACTTTGAAACTTTCCAGCCTCAAGCTAGTTCTTCAAAACACGTTGCACCTGTGCAGATACAACAATCTCCTCCTTTGTGCTTGAAATGCAGTGATGCCGGACACCAGTATCGCGCGTGTCCAAAATATCCCGGACCCATTTGCTTCCGTTGCAAGCGTGAGGGAGTGATCACTCGTGACTGTGCTGCTTGTAATCCGTCTTCCCAAAAAAACTAATAACTGGTGTGCGGTCTAGCCCAACCGTATCACCCGTTGTTATTACTGATTCTGAAGATAACCGTTTGTTTGTCGAGATTTATATTGCAGGCGTGCGTGTTAAGGCATTGTTAGATTCTGGAGCTCAAACTTCTTTAGTTGATGTTTCGCTTTTGGCTGATTTAGGTATCACTTTTTGCACGAAGATTCGTCCGTCTGTGGTTTCAGCGGATAATTCTCCGATTGAGATACTGGGTGGCGCAGACCTTCCCATTCATTTTAATGGATCGATTGTGTTCCATTCATGTCTGGTTGGTAGGAATTTACCAACTTTATTCATTTTAGGGATCGAATTTTGGAATAAATTTGGTCTTACGTCCGTATTAAGTAGAGCTTTTGAACAGGAATTTTCTGGTGATTTGTTCATTCCGCGGCCGGTTACAGTCAGTCATTCCCAAACTGTTAACGAGGTTCGTTTCATTCAACCACGATGTACTTTGTCATCTGAACAAGAATCTCAACTGCAAACCGTGATCGATGAGTTCAAGGAGATATCTTCGGATGTTAAGGGATTAGGATGTACCACCTGGCTTTCTCATAAGATAGAAACAGTTGGATCACCGATTCGACAACGCGCTTATCCTACGTCACCTGTTAAACTCAAATTACTCAATGAAGAGATTGATAAAATGTTAGAGATGGGAGTTATTCGTCCGTCCCATTCGCCGTGGGCTAGTCCAGTGGTCATGGTAACCAAGAAGGATGGTTCCGTGAGATTTTGTGTAGACAGTAGGAAATTAAACGCTGTAACTGTACGTGACTCGTATCCCTTACCCCGCATTCAGGAAATTCTGGATAATTTACGCGGAGCGAAATATTTGACTTCCTTAGATTTTAGAAGTGCCTTTTGGCAGATTCCCTTGGCGGATCGTTCCAGTTGCGAAAAGACGGCTTTTATAGTTCCGCAACGCGGTTTATTCGAGTTCGTGCGCATGCCCTTTGGGCTGACCAACGCCGCATCCGAAATGCAAAGGCTGACTGATAAAATCGTTAATTTTGAATTTACTCCAGAATCTGAGGACTTCGTATTCGGCTATGTAGACGATCTGATCCTGGTTTCTCGTGACTTCCAGAGTCATCTCCGCTTGTTACGTAAAGTATTAGAAAGGCTTACTCAAGCTGGTCTCACAGTTAACTTGAAAAAGTGCGAATTTTGTAAACCAGAGCTCAGATATCTTGGTTATATAGTAAATGAGAATGGTCTACAAACCGACCCCAAGAAGCTAGAATCTATCAGGGATTATCCGACCCCAACTTCTGCCAAATCACTTCGTGCGTTTATAGGAATGTGCTCATATTATAGGCGCTTCGTCAATAATTTTTCATCGATAATTGCTCCTATGACTGCTCTTTTAGGGAAGAAAAAAGGTCGTGATATCATCGATTGGAATGAGGCTGCTTCTGCTGCGTTTATCAACCTCAAAAAGGCTCTGATGGATTCGCCCGTTATGGCATGTCCCGATTTCACTAAGCCTTTTATTCTTCAATGCGACGCTTCGTCAGTTGGTCTTGGCTCAGTACTAGCACAGTCGTTAGATGGCGTTGAACATCCAATTGCGTATTATTCACGTCTCTTCACAAAGTCTGAGCGCAATTATAGCACAACTGAGCGTGAACTTCTCGCTGTTTTAGAATCTATTAAACATTTCCGTGGATATCTCGATGGTATGAAATTTACCATTGTGACCGACCATATAGCGTTGAAGTGGTTACTTACCCTTGATAACCCCACTGGGCGACTAGCACGTTGGGCAACCCTTATATCTCAATATAACTTCGAAGTTCAACACAAACCGGGTACTTTGAATGTCGTTCCGGACGCTTTGTCTCGTCAGCACATTAATCTTATTTCATTTGATCAAGGGCCGGACTCTACTTCAGATCAATGGTATAGAAAAATTTATCGCGGTGTTTTAGAAACTCCTCAAATGTTTCAAGCTTACAGTATAAATGATGGTGTTCTTGTACGCAGGATGCCTGTCGATAATCCTTTAAGACCTAATCAGTGGCGTATTGTTTTGCCTACTGAGAAGACAGCAGATGCGATCAACGAGTTACATGATTCGTTCCCTAATATCCATCCCGGTGTGATGAAGACCTATCTCAAGGCTAGGGAATTATATTACTGGCCTAATATGTTTCGAGATATTTCATCAGTTATTTCTGGTTGTGCTGTTTGTAAAGCTTACAAGATTGCGAATACCCAGCCACGCGGTCAGATGTTATATCCAAGGCAAGTTTCCGCTCCTATGGATTTACTATCGATCGACCTTATCGGCCCACTCCCTGTTGCATTCTATGGCTATCGTTATATCCTTTCTATGGTCGATGTCTTTTCAAAGTTTGTTTGGTTAGTCCCCTTGAAAAGATTCGACGCTGCCTCAATTTCTTCGGCGTTAGAATCAGAGGTTTTCCTGCGTTACGGTAGGCCTGCTCACGTTTTATGCGATAACGCCAGTGTTTTTCAGAGTGTTGCTTTCAGGAGATTTTTGGCATCATACGGTATACCCGAACCTTGCTTCACACCATATTATAGTCCAAACGCAAGCGTTGTTGAACGTTACAATCAATCCGTGGTAGTGGCGTTAAGTATCTTGGTCGATAACGATCGCCGTTCTTGGGCTAGATGTCTTCCTAAGGTCGCCTTATATCTCAACTCTTGTATCAATTTAGCTACAGGGTATACGCCTAATTTCCTAATATACGGACGTGAAGTCGATATGGTTAACCCACGTTCAAACGTTCAGACTAGAGACTCAAGTTTAGTTGACAGTCGGGACGAACGTGCAACTAATCTAATGACTCTACGTGAGATTTACGCTAAAGTTGAAGACGCTCTCGTTTTAGGATTTCAGCGCAATGCCAGACGTTATAATTCGCGTAGGAATTCTATTAGATTAAATGTTGGCGATATTGTATGGCGGAGAAATTTCTCTCGTTCAAATCCAGATACCCATGGTGGTGGTAAATTCGCTCCACGATTTATATGTTGTCGTGTTTCAAACGTTATTTCCCACAGGTTTACGAATTATCGGATATGGACTCGCCCTGTATTGGGAGGTATCACATCAAGGATATCTTGAAATAATTCGAACTACCTCTGCGGTTTTCTAAATTGGCCTTTTCTAAATTCTAATTTGGCATTCTATCTGCCCTGTTGTTTTAGCGGGTTCAATTCGGTTAGTTTCTCCCTGATATACATTTTTTTTAGGTTATTATAATGTCGTTTTATTAAATTGTAACAGTGTTGGTGCATTTTGGGTACTATGATTCAGGTATATTATTCTTTCCTTAGATCTGTGAACACCCTTTGTACGTTTCAGTTTTTTTATTTATATCTACTTTATATCTTTATGTATGTTTGTGTGTTCATCAGTTCTGTCCAATATATGCAACTTACATTTTCTTTGATCTGGGCGTAAAAAAGGATACACCCAATTACGGCCCTGCGCTGTTCTACGCCGATGGGCTGGCGTAGTTCAATTGTTTTTGTGGTCGAAACAAATTAATGTATTTTTAAAATTTCGAACGTAGTTTCCGTGTTCCCCTATCGTTTTAGCAAGGTGTCTAAAGCCTAGGTGTTTGGATGTACATAGTAGTTTGTAAACTTATTCTATCGCTGTTTGACTTTTCGTCGAGTTTCAGTGAATCTAGACCTCGTTGTATTATAGTTTGTTATTTAATTATTGATTCTGTCTGATAATTATTGTCTGTGTTAGGTTTGTTGTCTTGTGAGTTAGCTTTTAGTGTTGTAAAAAAGTTTTTTAGCTGGGGTATAGTTGTGGGACAATCAACGGTTAGGCAGTGGGTCGTAAAGCTGCTCTAATCAGTGATTAGTTCTACACTGGTGTATAGTTTTTAGGTAGGTTTCTTTTAGGTTTAGTCTTGGTTTCTGTTGACACCAAATAGGATTAGTGGACTCTTTCGGGTTGTATATTAGCGGTTGCTATATTAGTGAATAAGTTAGTTTTTCGTTTGGCTAAGGTAGTCTCAGTGTTATCGTGGTTTCTGTTTGTCTTTCACATTAGGGTTGTCACCTAGTCGTTTTAAGTTTCGTCGTACTTGGTTTAGGGTTTACTTATCGTTTGTACGGTAGGGTAGTATTAGGGTTGTCGTCGTTCTTTTTGGTGTTTAGTTTTTATTTAATGCTTCAAATTTTAGCTTTAGGCGTTAATTTCGGTATGGTGGTTTTCGGTTAGAATTATTATACAGTCTGATTCTTTTGGTTGGTTTAAAGTTTTTTATTTTAGTAGGGGATAACTGCAGCATAAATCTGCTGCATGCAATCTAACCTTCTTTTTTGAAATTGAGTGTTAACCTATTTTTGCTTATACGTTTTGGTCGTTTAGTTGCGGTTCACTTCTTGATTTTTTTTAAAGGTTTGAATTGGTATCCTGGAAACGTGGAACAGAGGACGCGAAAATTTGGTTTGTCAAATGTGTTTCCCGTGGATGATTTTTGGCAATAGTGCCTTGGATTAATATTTTGGTTTAATATTCCTGGGATTTCTTTTATGTGACAATTATAATGGTGTTCTAAAGTGTTAATTATTATAACCTGGCGAATTGATTGTTTCTCCAACTGCTGCGAGCTGGTGGCTCGTAGTCGCCTCCCTTTTATTAAAAGCCGGATCTGTTTTTGCCAGTTTCGGGTAAGTTTTTTCTGTTTTGTAGCGAATTTAGGTTTTGTTAGGGCTCATGGTTTGAATGAATTCTTAGTCTCTTTTATCTTTTCAGCTCCCACCTTACGGTGTGGACTTTTGTGGACATCGTACTGCGCTCCGCACACGATTGTGGGCATAATTTGTCATCGCTTCGGTGTCGGGATTGTTGCCTGCATCCAGTGACAGGGGAACCGCTCCACACCAACAACAAAGACCACGTGAAGATTGTCACAAACTTTTGGAGTTTCTTACTAAAAACTTTATTTTTTGGCTTATAACGGCGAACTATTTTAAAATTTCAGTAGTTTCACATTTTTTTTAAAAGTATTCTATGTTTTTCTAACTTTTCGCTTCAGTTTTATATCGTAGTCTTAAGCAAACACGTTCGGAACTCTTTTCTACTGTTAATAGAATTTTATGCGCATAAGATCCTACTTGGTGTTACGCTCTAAAGTATCGCGAATTATTTAGTAATTTCGAAAACTACTTGCATAGTTTATTTGCCCATTCCATATATATTTTGTACTATATTTTTCAAAATTCTAAAAGCCCACGAAGGCCTCCATGATTTCGGTAATCTTTTGGCAAAACAATATGACAACCCGTTAATACTACTCTGTTATTTCATCGGCTGATTTTTTTTACATTAAATCTTTATTAATCATATCTCAAAATTATACGTTTCATTTATAGTGCATTGCACATAAGTGTTGTGTTGTGGGGCTTGCCCGAGGTTCATTGAATTTTGGGTAAGCTTTGCTACAACCCCTAATGGTTATAAAAGACTATCAACGATACCCCCACACTATAGGGGTTGGATGAGAAAAAACAAATTACCCCCATTACGTGTATGGGAGGTACCCTAAAAATTTTTGTTTTTAATTTTTAATTGTACTGTTTTGTCGGCATAGGTTTACCTATATATCCGTACAAAAATGACAGCTTTCTAGCGTTTGGTAGTCTCTGAGCAAAGCGCGGACGGACAGACAGACAGACAGACAGGTACAGCAGACAAATGGCGAAAACAATAAGGGTTCCGCTTTTTGCCATTTTGGCTCCGGAACCCTAAAAAGGACTGGCTCCCTATCAATGGCTATTTGTGAAATCTTCTTCTGAGTGCCACCTTTATGATCTGGATGAAAACAGACAGAGTGCACTTTCAAGTTTCTAGCTAAACTGGTTTTGGCTGTGCTGTTGTCTAGCAGTCAGCCAGTTTGTAAAAGTAAAGATATGTTTCGTTTTATTTGCATAAAGGCCAAACGCGGCGTTAAGCGGTCTGGCCTGCATTAAAACATCTTCACGAGAACAGTTAAAATTTTAGAGTTTAATCCTTCCTATTTAATCCTTAGGCCATTTTAGTGTCTCCGGACTAACAATTTGAGTACAAATGAAAAAAAAACAATATCGATTTATCAAAAAAAGTTTCTTTTACAACAATTTGTGTGCTTCAATAAAAATTCTGAAATATAAATCCTTGGAATGTTTTGCAGAAACTTTTAATTGAGGTTTAATGTTTCATTATATTTTGTCGGAGTTCAAAATATAACGCGTCATAGAATGTAATGTCGGAAATCTGTACAAAGTTAAGCTATTAATGATTTAAGCCTGCAAAATTTTCGTTAATTACTGACACACTCCGGATTATATCATGTACTTCGTAGCAAATTCACGTGAATGGCAAGTAGACCATGGCCGCAGTAATGTGGCGAGACGTCAAGGTTATTTTACTCAATGCTAAGTCGTGATCAAGTAGTCTCTATTAGTTTAGCTGTAACTACTCGTCGGCAAATAAATTGTTATAACGCCATCCAATGCTAATTACTGGAGAATTTACCTACTTAAAAATGCGTTAACTTTCAAATTAAAGTAATTAAATATCTAAATCTCAAAAAAAACAATTTAAAAAGTTTAACTGTTCCCTTTAAGGGATAAATTCACCTTTGTACGTCTCATTCATCTTGTTATCTGTTAATTTCATGTGTTTTTAAGTAGGATACAATAAATAGTTAGAAATAGAAATAAACTTTATTGTATACCTGTGTTTGCACAATGATACATTACAATACAATACAATACCCTTAATTAAATAGGACTTATGAATATAGTGATATTTTTAATTTCCGTTAACTTTAAGGGAACGTTCAACAGGTCAAATTAAGTTATTTTGTCCAAAATACCTACTAATAAATATACTAAGTCTAAAAAAACAATAAAATTACGAGAGGATATAGGAATACACATACATACATACGCGTCAAACACATAACCCACTTTCGCAGTCGGGTAAAAAAGAGTTTATCAAGAATTCATATAATTAATTATACGCAGTAGAACAGTACAACCTTTAGAGAGTCGCTGGCGGCGGATTGCCGCGTGGGGCTGAAGACAGTGTTGCGGCGCGTTATGGAAGAGGTCTATGTCCTGCAGTGGACTGCTGTAGGCTGATGATGATGATGAGTAGAACAGTGTAAAAGGTTCTTATAAGAAGTTTTTTAAAGTCCATGATAGAAATGTGTTCTTAGTTCATACATACATAGGTATCTAGCGAAATAAGGTTAAAAAAGTGAGCTTTTTGATGTCACTGTTTTATGTCATGTCAATATCGCTCTTCATGTCTGTGAATCTTACAATATTTGGCGTTTAACAACGACTGCTGTGCTATGTGTGTGTGTGTGTGTGTGTGTGTGTGTTTTTTTGTGCTTGAAAATAGATTAGGTAGGTACTCTTTCGATTTCGCAATAAAGTTAATTACAAGTAGTTTTTATCAAAAGCCTTCTGGCGTCTGGCGAAGTTGACATACCTAATCATAAGATCTTGTGCCCAAATGGTTGTCTGGAAGAGATCGCTTTTAAGCGATAAGACCGCCTATAGATTACCCTGAATTTACGTGTATTATATTATACATTTTATGTACTGATTTGTGGTGTGCAATAAATAATATTTGTATTGTATTGTATAATGTTGACGGGGATCAAGAAAAACACTCATTCTCATGTCATTTTGTACCACGTAAAGTGTATAATTATTTGGTACACTAGCTTTTGCCCGCGTGGTATTCGGTTATCGCGCGCTGTTCCCTTGGGAACTGTGCATTTTTCCGGGATAAAAAGTAGCCTATGTCACTCTCGGGCCCATAAACTATCTCTATGCCAAAAATCACGTCGATCCGTCGACAAACACACAGACATACAAAAATACTTTCGCATTTATAATATTAGTATGGATATGGATGGATTGCATACGTTATATGTGAGTTATAATAATGCCTCATTTACTCGTAAGACGTAATTCTTATTCGTGCTAACACACTTATTAATATTAATGCTTGTATTGATTCCTGTTGAGTGATTTATCATCATGATAGATGCTGGGAAAGCATTACAAGAAAAGGAAATATGTTTGGCCAAGTTAGAGTATAATCAGGATGAAAACAGAGATTTCATTAAAACATACAATACAATATTTATCTTTTATTACACACGACAAACCAGTAAGTACAATTATTTTACATAGAGACAAAATGCAGGGCGGAAAACACATACAAAAACACAACAAGAACAGCAACATACTCAGTAAATAATTAACAAAATGTAACGTTGTTGATCGACATATTATTTTATACCTAATACGCGTAAAAATAATAAAATAGAAACATTTTTAAAATCGATAGTAAATTCTTATTCTTAACAGATATTTTGCCAAGTAGTGGTTGACGTTTTGCCATAGGTATATAAAGTCTCGTTATATCTAACGAGAGAATTAGTTATTGTCAATAATTTTTACGAAACTTTTTCTAAGGTAATTTCTGCAGTATTCGTAAGTTAAAGATTCAATTTGGCGAGTGAAGGTCTGAATGGAGCAATCGCGACTGTCACGGCCCAGATAAACGTTATTTAATGAAGATTTATACAGCAGACTGAATAGCTGAAAGTTTTAAGACTATTCTCATGCGAGATAGTTGGCGCGA
The DNA here is from genome assembly GCF_025370935.1 of Choristoneura fumiferana. Classification (NCBI taxonomy): domain Eukaryota; kingdom Metazoa; phylum Arthropoda; class Insecta; order Lepidoptera; family Tortricidae; genus Choristoneura; species Choristoneura fumiferana. Next base: position 15,480,621 of record NC_133478.1, read on the forward strand.
TGGCCAAGATTAGTTTTAAAGAGATCTTTGTTCGGAACTGTGCGGAGATATATGCAACGCTCACTGTCTTATTGTACCGATAGATGTGGTAAACTCTGAACTTAACTGTGTCTGCCTTAGTTACAATAACTATGTGATTAATTGCATTGTGGCATAATAAAAGATGGTGTTGTGACTCAAATAGAGAAACGGATGTTTGGACATGTGAAGAAGATGGATGAAGGCAGAATGACCAAAGATTTTAATTAGGTAATTGTGAATGGAAATGTCGAAAAGGGGAGACCAAAAAGGACATTCCATGATCAGATTGGGATTGGGATTGGGATTCTCAAAAGTATCCGAAACCGGCTAGCATTTAAAAAACGACTAGTGAGTGTTGAGTCTTGAGGAAGCAAAATATGTATTCTGTCAAGTTTCATGATATTTTCTGAGCTGTTAAGTTTAATGATTTTACGCGTACGTAGATCCCGTGTGAATATCAGGATGAAAATTAACCTATTTAAGTATTATTCCAGACCTCTAGTTGTCTACACATATCAAACTTCATCCCAATCAGTTCAGTCGTTTTAGTGAGAAAGAGTAAAACCTCACACGCACGCCCACAGTCATAAAAAAAATCATTAGTACAGTACGGGTACGAATACAACAAAAAATAAATACTAGGATTTATTAAGTTGAAGACTAAATTTTAATTTCCAATTTTAAAATGTCCGAAAATTATTATTCAACAACCCGTTCCTATTCAATAAAAAGTCTGTCCATTTAATACAGTCAAGTTTTGCGAAAGTCAACTAGTTTTAAAAGGCAAGTAATAAATTTAGAAACATCACAAAAACTTAATTATTGGATTCCGAATTTTCACTAGTAGAAATTTCCGTCTCACTGAACCCTGTTTTTTGCTGGAACGGTTGTAATTCCTGGATTTTTTCAGTTGGATTACGTATGTTCAGTAATATTAATTTGCTAACTACGTATTCAATTTTCCGAAAGCAATTGTAGCGAACAGATGAACTGCTACCACAAATAAATCATCATCATCATCATCTCAGCCGTAGGACGTCCACTGTTGGACATAGGCCTCCCCCACAGACCTCCAGTTGTTTCGTTTGAACACTGTGAACCTGCGGCTTAAACCAGGTCATCCATCCATCTTGTTGGTGGACGTCCTACGCTGCGCTTGCCGATCCGCGGCCTCCACTCGAGAACCTTTCGGCCCCAACGGCCATCCGTTCTACGTTCTCCACAAATAAATAACTAATATTAATAACCTGATTTTCGTAATGAACATTTTTACAACACTAAGTACATTGTTTCTGAAAAATTAACTACAACTCTCTTTCTTCAGACTTCAGTCTCATGGCCTTTATGGAAAAGTTTCGCGAAAAGGAAATTATTCTACAAAACTGAATATTTTATGTTTTTTTTTTAATTTATTATTTAACTTATTGTGTTCGTTTTGAAAGCACTGTGGTTCAACCTAAACCTACATCTTATCACATATTTTTAATTTTTATTTTAAGGACTAATGCTCTACTACTTCTGTCAGGAGCTTAGTGCTTAATTTTATGATTATGTTCCACCTGGCTCTAAAGACAGGTCCTTAATTTATCTCATTTCAAAGCAGGAAGCAATATTTAATGTATTACATAGGTAACGACCTAGTATTAAAATAAACATACAAAAAAATTATAAGAGTTTTTAGAAGAACCTTAGGAATCAGAACTTACACTATAAAAGAAGACCATAATGTAAGGTTCGGAATCGATCCTAACTTTTTCTGTTGTAAAAGGTTGTCTGAAAAACATCGCTCTGAAGCGACAAGGCCTAGTGTTTAGCTTGTAATTTTATTTTAGTGTACCTACCTGCTTTCTATAGATATCGCTTACTTCAACTGTGATGTACAGTAAAGAGTCGTTATATTGTATTTTAAGACTAGTATGAATAAAAAAAAATTACAAAAAATGGAACCGACTGCAAGAACCATGAAAATAATTTTCTACTAGTTTGAAGTCGCCCTCAGCACGAGCCAGCAGAAGTGGAACTATAGTCATCTACCTCACCTATATACTATATATTGGGCTTCAATCACTCCAGCTAGCTCATGCTGAAGCACCGACTTAAAACTGGTAGAAAAATATTTTCAAGGTTTTTGTAGTCGGTTCAATTTTATGTAAAAAAAAAAATTTCATGATTTTTAATGATTTGTAGTCTATGTAAGTGAATCTCATAACGATTCCATTAAGCCCAAAAACAGGTTATTTTATAATATAGCTGGTACCTACGGTCTTCTTCATCAGGTCTAGTGCACCAAATGATAATTTCGGAATGTAAATAGTTGACTTGGTGTTAAAAGTGCCAAAATAGCTATAGGTGGGTTTATAAAATTTGAGGGTTTCCCTCGATTTCTCTAAGATCCCATCCTGACTTGGTGACAATGGGACCACCTTGGAATTATGTCCTTTAGAACAATAAATTGAAACTCGGCCCACAAGTGGCGGAGTTATCGCATAACAATAAAACTTAGAGACCAATCGAGAACCGCCTTTTTTGAAGTAGGTTGAAAAGCTAAAGATCGCCAAACATTTATAGTACCGTGACAGTTTCACGTTGCGAACCCAATATTAAATGTAGTTCTGCCAGTTCTGGATGTTTGCCCCGAGAACGTTTTGTCTTGTTACGCTGAAAGTTTTGAAGGTGAAGTTTTCGTAGAATAAATGGACTACTGGAACTAGTGCGGTTCCCTTTACGTTTATGGGCGCTGTGTATAAAGATGTTATATTCTTATATTGCACATGAGCTTTAGTTCGTTTCCTAAGCTGCACAGTGCTCTCTACGTAAGGTAGGCCCTGTAACAGGAGCAAAAAATAAAACGACAGCTTCCACTCATCATCTTGAGCTAATTTAGTTCTACAACTTTTGAAAATAACTTGTATTATGATTTTTTATTATACTTTATAGTTTAATTAGACAATGGCGATATCATTTAGGCTATATTGGATGCCGTACATTGAAAATACCATTTAATTTATTTGGAATAAACATAATGAATGTTACTCGTAAAATAACTTAATTTTTGAATGTTCTGCAAACTAGAGTAGTTCCATTTGAGTAGCATAACTTGGGTTTTCATTTTTTGCTCTTGTTACAGGGCCCACCCGGTCCAACTAACTTCACATCTCACATCTCAACTTATCCTCCTGAGACCTGACTTGTTTAACAGACTTTTATACTTACGCCCTAGACGTAGTTCACCAGCTTTGTTATTTTTGATATTATTTTAAAATTCTTAAAAAAAAAAAATCTGTAAACATTGCGTACTTTATGAAGTACTTTTGGCCGGTATTTTTAGTGTTAATTGATCCTTTATAAAGTACGCGAGGGCCCACGAGGATATACACGTCCCAAAATGCAGGGCACAAGGCTTCTTTTAAGAGAGGGCTTGGTCCGTAGTTCCCTCGTGGGCCCAGTAGGGATTGGAAACATCACACACACCATTTAGTTGCTTCGCGTGTTTGTGCAGATTTCTTTGCGATGTTTTTGGCTTCACCACAAAGATTATGGAAATTTCGCACGTGAATAAAATTTCAAAAAACTCAAAGGTGCGAGTACGTATTTGAATAAGCGATCCTCCACGGCTTATATCATCATCATTATCCCAGCCTGGGCACAGGCCTCATCTCAGAACGAGAGTGCTTGGGCCATAGTTCCCACGCAGGCCCAGTGCGGATTGGGAACTTCACACACCAGGTTTGTGTAGGTTTCCTCACGATGTTTTCCTTTACCGTAAAGCTCATGGTAAATTCCAAATGTAAAACTCAGAGGTCCAGAGGAAGTTTGAACCCACGATTCTCTGCTTGAGAGGCCATATAGGTCAAACCACTAGACCACCACGGCTTTTTTCTTCACGGCTTATATGTATCTATGACTATATCTTAAATACAAATATAATGTGACTATACTTTACCCGCAGATTCGTACCTGTACCATTAGATTTAGCCGTGGAATTGAAATTTTAGGATTCCGGAAAAAATCCCTTGGAATACCCAAAAATTGCATCAAGGATTTCGTTAACGTTGCATTAATACAAATATTTTATCTGGATCCCGTAGAGATATCGGGGTAAAAAGTAGCCTATGAGTTATTTCAGACGTCCAGCCATCTACGTACCGAATTTCATCCAAATACATTTTGGTGTGAAGGTAATAACAAACAAACACACGCACGCACATGCTTTGAAATAAATACATAGTTTATAAACTCGATTGGCCAATACGTGACATTACAATGTTATAAAGGTAAGTTCAAACCAAGAGGCGAAACGACGCGTGCGACTCTGCACATCTCGTAATTACGTTATTATGGCATCATATTATCACTTATAAAATAAATTGTGAAATTAAGTATCGTGTCACCTAACCACACATAATATATACATTTGAGCTTAAATCGGTACGATTTTTAGTTGCCACTATATATTCAAAGCGTCAAAAGCCATGAACTCATTCGGGTTGACCTTCTACGCACGTAAATACTTTCAATTTTTCTTTCTACCCGAAACAAATGTGGCCACTATCGTGCATACATGCCTATACTGCCACTCATATCACAGCACAAACATAGTTGAATCGTGAATAGTGGCGCTACTGTCTAAGAACAATGGTAAAAATGTACGCGGAATTTATAGTTTAACTTTTTCACCACCAGATCAGGTAACTTTGCAGTGCTGTAGCAACTGACAAATGCGTCGAATAAATCAAAATGGCCGCTACCCCCGAAACCATTTCACGGAACATAAAATTGCTTTTTTCATATTGTTATCTCGTATTTTGTTAATAGCGTGAAGCCTTAATAAGACGCTATTATCTTTTATAGACGTAGAATATTATCTGGAAAGGTGTTAAGGAATAATGGGGAAGTTTATTTTTAACGCTTTTACCTGTAGATACCTACTGAGGGAGGTGAATATTTGAGTGCAACGATTAGTAGTCCATGATACAAACATTGAAAATAATGTAAAGTCTTTGTTACGTCAAGCGAAATCAACGAATAACAGACGTTAATCGAGTTTAGCTTGACATGTTTCGGACTAATTCGTAGCCCTTACTCTCGGCTACAGCGGCTACAGCGGTGTAACACACACTGCGATTATCTCACTACGAGTGACAGTTTTCAACAGATGAGGTATCATTCGATTCGTCATACTTCATACTTATCGGAGTGACTAACAGCTTTATTCATAAAAAATCCTTAATTGAGGTTTGATCGGTCTGTTACTTAGCAGACTGATTAAGCTTGTTAGACGGTTGTCAAGAAGTATGATTCATAAACGCTTGCTAGCAGCCTGCTAGTTGTTGAGCTGCTGATAGACGGATTAGACGCGTTATGTTGGCCACCTTGACAAATCAAAGACAAAAATGGCCTAATCGAAAATTTAAAAAAAAATTGACAGCAGTGACAGCAAATTACCAGGAAAAAATATAAAAAGCGAGATGTTTGTTTTCCCGCCATTTCCGATCCGCATGTTTATGTTGTGCAAAAAGCCATAATTGTGTTAATCATCCTTATTTTTTTATATTTATTGTTGCTAATTTAGAGGATTTTTAAAAACAAATTCCTGAAAATAAATTTCCTGTTTTTTTATCTGCGTAGCCCTGCTTCACTATAATATCTTCGGTACCTTATGGTTTTTTGCTCTAGTCAAAGTCAGCTGTTCAAACTTGTGGCGGCCATTTTGTGACTTAGCAGAGAGATAAAGGAAGGTCTACGGTCCTCTAACTTTAGCAGAGCCTTGATCGACTGATTAGCGCTAACAGACGTTTATGAATCATGTTTTTTAGCATCGGGCCTTCAAGGAGCCTTCAAGGACGCTCTAACTTTTTATGAATAAGGCTGTAAGTGTATTACAATATTTCAAAATGGCGTCTGCGAAAAAAAATACCGAGGGGATAATTATTTTTAATCGTAACAATATGGGTAGTAAATGAAACCTATTAATTTTCTTTTACCATAAATAAATAAATATCACGGGACAATTCACACCAATTGACCTAGTCCAAAGTAAGCTTAGCAAAGCTTGTGTTATGGGTACTAAGCAACGGATAAATATGATTATATAGATATAGATACATAATTAAATACATATTAAACACCCAAGACCCGAGAACAAACATTCGTATTTTTCATACAAATATCTGCCCTGACGCGGGAATCGAACCCGGGACCTCAAGCTGCGTAGTCAGGTTCTCTAACCACTAGGCCATCTGGTCGTCTAAAAACGTTATAACACTTTAAACTACCTACCATTTTCACAGTAATAACAAAAACCAAACCTATGAAATTAAAAAAAATAAAAAACCGAGTTGTAGTCTAGACTACACTAGGCCCTGTTGTTTCCTTTAATTTTTTTAAATATTTATTGGCGCAATCGGGTTTTTTTACTATAGCTGTTTATTTAAATTATTGGTTAATTATTGGTATTAAGTAAGTCAATCATGTAAGTGACTAAGTGAAGAGCAAAAGTAGCTCGGTATTGATATGACTATCATTTCAGTGTAGAGGGAGACAATATTTCTATGTGAAATTGGATAGAAAACAAATTACTTTCGTTGAAAGATTGACTGAAGTGATCTTAGAGTGAACGTGTACGTATCTGAAGAGGAATACATGAGATGTACTTATTTGGAGTGGCGGAGTGACGACTGACTTCGAACACGATATGCCATTTTTTGTTTGGATGGCCTGATAAGTGTCGTGTGAGAGAGACGCTCAATTACAAATAGACATTTGTTTTGGTACTAGTTTCTATCAACTACTAGTGTACTTAACCAAAATTACACGAGGTTGGTCGCGCAACGGGTTAGTTTCTAAAATACCGCTATTTATTTATAAAAGACGCAAAATGTTGAACACGGGATGGTGGCTGGCCACTGGTGCTCTTAGCCTATAATAATAACGGAACGGTTTTACATTTTTAAGCTTTAACCTAAAATTATCTTTACAATTAGAATACTTCGTATTTTAAATAATTTATTGACTCAGGCGTTACTTTGCGGAGGTCCATGTCAATGAACTGAAATAATTACTTTGCTCACCCGTGACCTTATGATAGCTACGTTTATGCAACACACATTTTTTGCATAAGAGAGAGAGAGAGATGTCCTCCATGTCGTGTCCGACAAAGGCGAACCTTTAGGCTTGTTTTTTATGTGCCCGAATATGGCTGGCAAAGCCAAACTTAGTCTTAAAGGTCCTATTACAAGGCGCGCAATGAAATTGACCACTATCATTACACGTGTAAGTGTAGGAAGGTCTCGGGCGCGTTTTTATCATAAGACGTTTGGCATCCAGGTGTTCTAAGCGATGCGTCTCAAAATTTGCAAGAGCCTTATTTACAGAGCTGCGCCATTCCATTCTCTGCTTTGCGACATCCTCCCAACGCTCGCATGGGATGTTGCAAGCGGTAAGGTGGCGCTTTAGGATAAACCAAATTAATTGTTTAAGTTCATTTACTTCGTCCTTACTTCACTTGTTATAAAGAAGGCCACTACTAGATACAGGATCTCTCTCTCAAAGAATCTCTTAACTTCAAGTACCACATTGTAGGCGGAGAATATAAACGTGTAAACCTGGACCTTTTCAAGAGATCTTCTACACTCACTTACATTTTCAATATCCTTGAAGCACAATTTGGACTCATTTCGCCAAACATAGCTCAAGCATTACACTAAAAATGTACAAGTCCGGGTCCAAAGTAACCCCCGATTGTACGCGATTCTCTATACAGCACAGCATCCATCAAGTACGACTATGTTTTTGCAAAGATATTGTGTTTTGCCTCAGGGCTGTTATAAGATGTTCTGCGAAGTATGGAAGCAACACCGAGCTACGAAATGTTTGCTGTTCTTAGTAAGAATACAAGTTAAATTGTGCATGGCGTTCTTAGTCACTTAAGCTGCTCAAAGCTGTTTTAATTAAGTATTATAAATGTGCTTTTAAGTATTGCACTAAGAGGAAGCGCAACAATATTTATTTCTTAATGTATTTTTGAGTGAATTTCTGCATCTGCAACCTTATTTAACCGAAGATTTGACACTTAATTTGATATTGACCTCGTTGTAGCAACTTGGTGTAAATAGCGTGGTAATAAGGTAGACGTCCGAGTGCTCGACGTTCTAAGGCCCAATAGACGACACACTGCTGTCATCTCTATTTTTGGTGAAGTAATGACTATAAGATTGAAGATGCCAACTATTGTAATAGTGACGAGCATACGTACGTTTACCTTACTTAAATATACACATTTGATACGTTTGGTATTTAAGTTGAATAAAAGTTAATTTTTTAATGGCTTTTAAAATGGTATATACCGGGTATGGCTTGTAATACGAGCAAATAATTAAAACAGATCATACTCGTAAAAATGAACAGCATTAGTTCAGCGACTTTTAAAAATAATTAGTTTTCAAATTTTTAATTACACTAGAGTTTATTCGAAGGAGCAATGTAAAGGAAAATGCTTGATGTTTGTAGCGTGACAGGCGATTTTTTATAATAAAAGCTTGTTTTTAAAGAGGTTTTTTTTCTTTTTTTTTTTACTTGTAGTGTGTCCCACCTCCCACTGCTGGGCAAAAGCGTCCCCTTTTAGCTTCCACTCGTCCCTACTTCTGACCGAATCTGCCAGTGTGGCTGGAAACGGTCCAAAGCGTCCCGCCATCACCTCCTAGGTCTACCTCTGCTCCGGTGCCCGTCACAGGGAACCCAATCGGTGATAACGAGTGACACTATTTACCGGCACGGATAATACGGACATGAAAATAACGACCCGATATTTCGTGTACACGCCCATACAAACTGGTGTCAAACTGACAAGAGTTTCTCTGGGCGTGTTACAAAATATCATGTCGTTATTTCCATGTCGGTTTTGTACGTCCGGTAAATAGTATCACCCGTGATCATTTTGGCCCAGCGATCTGGATGCATACGGCAGACGTATCCCACCTAGTCCTATTTTAATATGGGGATCTTCGTCAGCAAATTTCATCGACAATTTGAGTTCTGGAGCGCAGGCCAGTGTTTCTGATTCTATCAGATCTAAGAACACCTAGTATACTGCGCTCCATATCTCGCTGGCAAACGTTGAGTCTGAGCCTCAGTCAACGACCAGGTCGGAGCGTCGTAGGTTAGGATGGGCAGGATATGCATATTGTCGAGCTTGCGTTTCAGAGTTAAGTAAAGTTCAGTGTAAAAAAACATCATCATCATCATCCCAGTCTATATACGTCCCACTGCTGGGCACAGGCCTCCTCTCACAACTAGAGGGCTTGGGCCATAGTTCCCACGCGGGCCCAGTGCGGATTGGGAACTTCACACGCACCATTGAATTGCTTCGCAGGTTTATGCAGGTTTCCTCACGATGTTTTCCTTCACCGCAAAAGTCGTGGTAAATTTCAAATGTAATTCCGCACATGAATTTCGTAAAACTCAGAGGTGCAAGCCGGGGTTTGAACCCACGACCCTCTGCTTGAGAGGCGATAGGTCAAACCACTAGGCCACCACGGCTGTTTCAAAGTTCATGGTAAAAAAACATTATTGCATTATTATGAAACTGATATTAAAATACTGCCTCCATTATTCGCGACTCGCGCGCACTGTATATGATTTTGAGATCCGTTTGAACTCGGGCTCTCCGGGTTAAACATGCGAGCTAATTTACAAAGGCCTCTATCGACCTGCTTCTGTCAATATAACGTACTTTCAGTATCTTATACTGTACATGAAACAAGGAAACGATACTTTATTACAAATATTATTATGTTTGGAGGGTTATGTACCCTATGGGCGTCTATGAGACCCTGTCTGACCCTATTTGCTATTATTATACTTCGTATGATTTCCGCTGTATGTATGTAAACTAGGGATGGGCCGACGAATATTCTTTTTATATTCGGTGATTGGCAGGTTTACCAAATATTCGTATTCGGCCGAATATTCGGCTAAATGACCGAATGTTCAGCAAAGTGATATTTACTCAAACTTTTTACTGTATTGAGCCATGTATGAGTTGGTGTTAAATGTGTTTTTTTTTTATGAGGTACTGTGAGGTTTTATGTTACGTTAAAAGAAACTCATTGAAAGAGACTTTTGAAATAAATATTAATAACCAAAACAAACGCACGTATTGAAGTTTTACTATTTACTAGATGATGCAAGAACAACATCGGGTACAGCGGGGGTAGCGGGTGGGAGGGTTAGGCTTCCATCCGCGCTTTGCGACAAGAAGTTCAGACTTGTATTGTTTACGTAAAGGAATCAATTATGCCGAATATTCGTATTCGATGCAACACATGTTCCGCCCATCTCTAGTTTAAACCCTATTAACTGTACAAAAATAAAGAAAAAAAAACATAATTATCAAACTTGAGATACATTTACAAAGGTGAACCTACCGCTGTGAGTGATCTCTACCGGTCAGTCTTTGAGTCGACGAGACGAGCATTTGACAGAGAATTAGTTCAAAAGCCAGAAATAGTGAAAGCTATATAGACTTTATGTATTGTCACGATCGAACTTTACACTTTTTACTTCTCTCAGCACAAAGTCGTAGCCCGCTACGAATGCTGCTACGCGTCGTAGGCAGTGCTACGCTATTGTAGTAATCGTAAACCTCACGCATATAAAATACTGTCGTTAAATATAATTTCTGCCTGAAATGTGAATTAAGATCATAACAATTTTACAAACAAGCTTAGATAGTTTACACGGAAGTGGGATTTTTAGGGTTCCTTGAAAACGAAGGGAAAATAAAAAACCCTTTATTAAATAGTGGATATTTTCGAGTTGCTGATAATGCTAATGAATATCTGTAAGGTTTTGTCCAATCATATTTGTCAATTCTGGTTTATGAATAAACTAGGTGTTGCCCGCGACTTTGTCTGCAAGGGTTCCGTTTATCGCACCCACAGGAACCATACAGCTTTCCGGGACAAAAAAATATCCTATGTCCATACCAAACTTTCTCCATACCAGACTTTATTGTGATGGTTTGAGTGCTTTAGACTTAAAGGTCATTCATAAATTACGTCACATATTTAGGGTGAAGCCAGACGAGCGTATTTTTTGAAGTTGTCAATGTGAATCGCGTATTTTCATTCACTCAATATGTACAGCTCAACTCAACTTTTGTATGAAACCGAATGCAGCAGAAATTACGCGACAGAAAATAGGCGACTCGGAATTTAAAAAAATACGCTCGTCTGCTTTCTCACTTAAAGGAAAGAGAGGAGAGAAATGGATAGTAAGCGTGTCAAAATACATAATGATAATTTTGATGTAATACAATTTCATTTAGTTCCAGTGAATTTTGGCATGAGAACGAATATTTGTGATTTTCGTATACAAGTCCGCTGCCAAACAAAGACTCCCCCTATGAACGCCACAGTGGGCTTGAGCAACCCTCATTCAATGGACTCCCGCGACCTTAAATTCCAAGGCCGCAGGGGATTCATAAAATTGGTGCGATTTATGGCTAACCCTTAAATACTTACCGAGAAAAATATATAAATATATCGTCAGGGTCACGTTTTAGAATTTCCTGGAAGCGAAAAGTTTATTTTTATTTTTTACTACAAAACTGGTACTGATATAACAAGTTCACGTTTGTCCGGTTTTTATCCGGTACAGATCCGTATTTGGTGCCCTGTCGGCAGTGTATTGACGAAATTTTCTGCTGTTTTTAGATGATACATCGATAAACAACATATTTCTGGGCTGCCCGCATCCTACATCATCCGAGAACTATTTTTAAATAATATGTGTTTTTTTACATGGAACTATTACTGACGTAGCAAGTTCGCACTTGTCCGGTTTTATCCGGTTCAGATCCGGGTGCGGTGTCGTGTCGGCGGCGCATTAACGTAGCCCACTACCGTTTACATGCGGCACGTCGATAAGCAACGTGTTTACGGGCTATAGGACATTCTAGAAGTGATTTTTTTTTAATTTTTCTTATTGCTTTATTTTGTGAATATTATAGAACTAAATGAAACTTAAGATTTCCAGAAGCATAAAAGGCATTCGGATACGCTTTCTTCGTACTTACGCTTGCTTTTTATGTCATTTTTCCTTGTATCGAATAAGTGTAAGTAAATGTCTCTCTCTTTGATTATTTCTCTCTTTATATCTTTATCTATTTCAAGTCGGATGTTTTAGCTTACCCTGCCTTTCTAACTGTCTAGATTGCACCCAGCTAATTCCTCCAAATGACTCGTATTTGCCCTCTTGTTCTGAGAGGAGGCCTGTGCCCAGCAGTGGGACGTATATAGGCCGAAAATGAATGGATGGACTCGTATTCATGTTCTCTTTCTACTCACTAACTCTTACTACTCTTAGTCACTATTTTGGTAAAAAGCTCAGCTTATGTTATAGATGTCGATGGGCGGCGGTAATTGCTTTTCACCAGGTGACCCGTCTACTTGTTTGCCCCTTATCATATAAAAGAAATACTAATATTTTTGTACCAAAGATTTTTGTCTTAAAATTGTTTTTCATTTGATGAAAAAATGACACCGAATTTAAGAAGAATCGAACAAACTGATTGACGTACCTGGGTGGAACCTTTTAAAATAATCTATTTCACTCTGACTTTGACAAAAGTATGAGATGTTAACATGACATTAGTGCAAATGTTCCACCCTAGTACAGTTGAGTTTGTTCGACTGTACATACAGTGTAAAGTGTAAAGTTTCACAATAAATGAGACTAGCTATTCTAGTAGCATAGATCCATGTAGGAAGAAGCCAAAAACGCTCCCGTCATTACCTGGAATTGGTAAAAACAGCCGAATCACCAATCCACTCAGTTGTCATCCCAATCTCGTATCACGCTTAACTTATCACCAAAATTGAGCCTTATGGGAACATAACCTAAAGTTAATTTTAGAACAACAAAGTTAGTTAAAATACGAGTCGGGTGAGTTAACCGTGGTAATGTGCAGTGGTGGTGATAATTGGCCTTCACCGCAATTACATGGTTTATGCTAAATGACTGTTATTGTGTTATACGAACGGAAATTAAAGGTAAGGGGGAAATATGGTACTTTTCTTTGAATCACGATGAAAATAATTCATTACTTGGTAGGAAGTTACAGGTAAAAACAAGTCTTAAGTTACTTGAATGTAGGTTGAAGATTGAGTACAGTAAAATAACGTTATACTTTTTTAAAGTGACTAATAGTTTAATGTCAGTTGGCTAAAGGACGTCATCAAAAAGTGGGACGGTTGGGGTTGCATTGTATTGCTAAGTGGTGGAATGATGTACATTTCAGCTAAAAATGACACTAATGTTCATTTTTTAGTCCTATTAAAATGTCTAAATACACGATAATGTTTCTTAATTAAAGTACCTGAGCAAGCTTGGCTCGACGTGTTTCTATCATACGGTGAAACGAAGTTACTATTTGTTATCATGTAGCATAGTTTTTTAATAGGGATCGCGGCATTTAAATGATATAAGTATTTACTTTTCGTAAACAATTTTTTTTGCGATAAAATCTGTCAACTTCTAGGTACCTATTTGGAAGACCAAACATTTCCTGAGAAACCAAATATCTTCTTCAACGAAAATTTATTTATCGTGCGATGCTATTTTGTGATAAACATTTACGTTTTACGATATCAGAATTACATTGTATAGTTTTAATAACAACTCTCAGATAAAACATTCCGTTTCTTTTTAAATAACCTTACGGTGTCCCACTGCTGGGGCTGAATATAATATGTAAATGTAAACTATGTCGACAAATTGGTACAATATATATTTTTTAAATATAGTAAAGTGATTTTTTTTCACATCCAACCTTGTGGTGTGGGGTATTGTTGGATAGGGATTTTAAAACCATTAGGGGGTTGCTATAACGATTTTTCGATTCAGTGATATTTTTGCAGTTTTCAGTGATTTTTTTTATTAAAATCGAGCGTCCCCCCCCCCCCCGTCTCTAAAATCTAAACCGATGGGTGGGTGGAAAAAATTCAAAAATTCAGGATGGTAGTAAGTATATCAAACTTACAATGAAAAATATAATAGTTAAGTTTTCTTGAGAATTATTTGTAGTTTAAGAGTAAATAGCAGCCTAAGGTATAAAATATAAGTATCTAAAATTGGAAATTCCGTACGAAATACGAAATCCTTCGAAAAAAAAATACTTAATTTTTTCGTAATGGCTACGGAACCCTATGTCGGGCGTATCCGACACGCTCTTGGCCGGTTTTTCGCCTTCCGCTCCCTTAAAAAAGCCTAGCTGCCGGTAACACACTGTATAACCAATCACAAACGTATCACATAATGTCAAAGCTGTCAAGCAGACATCACGATACCTACTAGCGCCATCTAGTCTGTCACAGAAGCCAGCAAACACCTTGAAGTGGCCATTTATATAAAAAAACGGCCAAGAGCTTGTCGGACACGCCCAAAATAGGGTTCCGTAGCCATTACGGAAAAATTAAGTAATATTTTTCTAAGGATTTCGTATTTTATATGGAATCTTCCAAGTTTAGGTATATTTTATACCTTAGGCTGCTATTTACTCATAAACTACTACCATCCTGATTTTTTTTTAAATTTTCCACCCACCGATTTAGATTTTAGAGGGGGGGACGCTCGATTTTAATGAAAATTTGCACTTTCAAGTTGAATATTTCACAAACAAATCACTGAATCGAAAAATCGTCTTAGCAACCCCTAATGGTTTTAAAAGACCTATCTAACGATATCCCACACTATAGGGTTGGATGAGAAAAAAAAATCACCCCCACTTTACGTCTATGGGAGATACCCTAAAAAAATTTTTTTTTGAATTTTTAGTTGTATTTTTTGTCGGCATAGTTTAGTTATATATCCGTGCAAAATTACAGCTTTCTAGCATTGATAGTCTCTGAGCAAAGCCGCGGACGGACAGACAGACAGACAGACAGACATGGCGAAACTATAAGGGTTCCGTTTTTGGCATTTTGGCTCCGGAACCCTAAAAAGGGGCAGTGGGCGAAGCTAATTAGTATTTAAATACTCTATATCGAATATAGATGGCGAAATGTGGGCGAATCCTCTCTATATTAATATTTAAATACATTCTCAGTCACTATTACGATTAAAAGCAAATTAATATAGGTTTTGCGTATCAAATACTTTCTCCTCAAAATTGTTTCACATTTTATGTAAGAAAAATCCCGAAATTAAGTAAATAAAATAAAGACAACGTTTCTAACAAAAAAGTAGTACATAATCTTTATTCATAGAATTGCCAAAACCTACAAGTTTGAAACATAATAATATTTGTTTTATTGTTGATACTGAAACAAAACGTGGTTTATCTTATTTCCCAAAGGTGAGGTAACGTGCGTTAATATTTACGCTTAATATTAGCCTTCAATACTTGGTGTAAGCCCTAGGCAGTCTCTGGACTCGGCTTTTCTTCCAGGATAAAAAGACCTGAAAAATAAAGATTTTGGTAAAAATATGTTAAAACAATTTTGAAATATGAACTTATTCAAAGTTTCAAAAATAAGTACCACTGACCCTTATTCCAACGCAATGAGGCCGTAGTAACATATTTTTGAGTGGTTCGAATAAATACTTATTTTTGCACTTGACTGTACCTACATGCTACCATCCTGATTTTTTCAAATTTTTCCACCCAACAGTTTTAATTTTAAAAAGGGGGACTAAATATCGCTAGATGGCGTTAGGGGCTTGGATTTTTTTGTCGTTACGGTCTTGCTTGCAACATGGAGTTTACTTAGAGTCCTATGACGTCATAACATGGTCGACGGTGTTTTCGGGTGTTCAAAATTAAAAGTAAAAATTTAAAAAAAAATTTAAAATTTAAGGCCATCCTACATTTTTAATTTCTGAAATCGATTAATATTGGTTTCTTAAGTCAAATGCTAGAGGAAATATTCATTCATCACGCCAAATTTGATATTATGAGGAAAGTAGCCTATTGGCTAATAACTAAATGAGCCAATCGCTAGCAAAGCCTTATCGTCAGAAAACCTAACGTTACTAACGCCATCTAGCGATATTTCGCCTCTCTTTTAGCCCTCATTCAATGATGTGTGTGAAGTTTTTAATCAGCTCTAGACTCATATATGGGAACTACTAAGCTCACTATACCTATTGTATATTTTTGGTTTTTTTTTATGCAAATAATTAATCATTCATTTTGCATGGTATTTTTTTAAATTCCGCTTAGGGTAGGACTCCGACACGAGTTTTCTCTGAAAAAGAAAAGATGCCGAAGCCGTTCTTGTGAACTCTCTATACATTTTTAATGAACGTATTCCCAGGTATTCCCCCTAGTTTCTTGTTGAAATTTTGGGAGGCGGAAAATTGTATTTTTAAAGTACTGACACGAGTTTATAGTACAGAAACCAGATCAAATTCTGCAGGTCACACCATTAATTAAATCGACATACGTTTAATGCGAAATCGCAAGTACAATTCTACTAAGTGTCCCATGCTTCTTAGATATGATTTTAAAAAACTTATTTCAAATTAGCGCCTGAGACATTCGTAAGTGCTTAATTGTTTATCGTTTCTTCCGAACAATTTTCGAAAAATATTCTAGGTAGATATGTATTAATTCTGATTATCTGTGTCAAATTTAATCCAAATCCATTGAGCCGTTATTGGCGTTATTTTCACAAACTTTAATATTTTTTAATATTTGTAGGATAGAATAAAATTCTGTGAATAATTATTTTATCGATATACATCTATGCTATACTATATATGCATTTTTATTTTTTTTCCATTATGAACAATTGCATTGCACTTCAACAAAAAACTTAAGAAAAAAAAAATCTCCGAATCCACGAATTGCTCGCTGAGTCTAATTTCCATTTTGCCACACTTAATGTTATCTGTCTGTATATTGTAATTTATATTTTGTGATCGTGAATAAAAATGTCTATTATTATTATTATTATTCATTACTAATTCCGGCACAAATCTTGGTCCCATAACCCTAAAGTAACCAAGCCCTTCTAAAGTGCCCCATACGGATGGCCTGGAATACAAAAATTACAGTCGCGTCAGCATCCGTCCAATATATTGTGGTTTACGAGTTTTCTGCCTCTACAGCTTATTCACTACACATACAAAACCTTAACATAACGGGCTAATTGCTTGCGATAATCGTTTTATTTATGCACGCCGGGTCAGGTTATCTCGCCGGAGATTCGCATAATCTGCGATGTTTAATTTCGGTCCGACCTTTTTTATAATTAAGTGTTTAGGGGTTTCGAGTGATGCTCTGCATACCTCCGGCTTAGTCTGGCGGTAGTTTGATGTTTGGTAGCGTTTTACAAGTTTGTTTTTGAGGTTATGATTTTGAAATTAAAAACTTTTTCGAGCACTTCTTGGTATCCGATTCAGCTCAAACTAAGCATTTTTTTTTGTATGTTTGGCAATAATGCATTAACTGTTAGTGAAATTCTATAGTGGTACGGCCAGGATGTTATCCGCAGGACGGAACTCTTCATCAGTTAGTAAGCATTGACTTAAATTTGGTGTGGTGTGGTTAGATATTAGTACAGTCAGCAAAAATGTCAGTCAGCAAAAAACAATGATTTTTAACAAATATTGTTTTTAAACTGACGATTTGATCTTTGAATGAATTAAATTTCAACCTTAATTTTAACCTTTTTTTCAAACTCCAAAAATAGCTAACTGTAACCCTTGCTCTCTAAGAAGAATTAGAATTAATACATTTCTTTCCAGAATCACTCGCTGTTTGAAAATTTTCCTCAGTGGCATGTATGTCCCAATTAGAACACAAAATACACTTACACTAATTGCCCAATGTATGGATACAAAATCAATACGTACAATTAAATCGCTATTATCATTAAATTTATCATTTCAATTTGAAAATTCCCTTTGGTGCGTAAACGTAAATTACGCAATTATCTACACTGATTTAATAAATATACGCTCTTGAGGCGATTTGCATATCTATGGAATAAATAATTGAGGAACGAATTCTACCGATTCATTTGAAGGGTTAAAATTTACGGATAAATATTCCAGTAATTTGGCGAAATCACGTTCGTGAAGCACAACGTTGTTCCACGTGTATATCTTATTAATATTACAAATGGCAATGTTTATGAGTATCTTTGTGTGTGTGTGTGTGTGTGTGTGTGTGTGTGTGTGTGTGCGTTTGTGCGCGTTTATAACTCTATCACGCTAAAACAGCTGAACGAATTTGGAAGAAATTCGGTATGAAGAACTGCATGTTTGGAATAGCACTTAGGTACGCTTCTTCTTATCCCTATATTCCCTAATTTCCAAAATCTTGGCTATTGAAATTTTTCACGAATGTATTAAGTCCGGATTTACCAAATAGTACCGATCATAAGACAAATGAAATTTTGATTATTCAGTCCGAGAACGAATGATTGAGAGATGATTGAGAGATCTTTATCTTACGTAGTACTTATAGGTAGTAGCGGGTTGATTTCCGCCACTCGACAACTTACTTCGAAGATTTGATCTTGACAAACATTGCAAGTTAAACAAAAGCTTGTAATCAGTCAAAGCGACATACAAAACGACCACAAAATCAGTTGCCCCTTGTAAGTACCCTGTATAATGGAAAATTTCGCGCCCCCAGCCATAGCACCGATTTATATTGCCACGCCCCCTGTCCAGTAGAACATTTTCATTTAATACCGACTCGGCGAAATAAAGCAAGTTATTTGGTGTTAACCCTTAATGCCTCGTTGACACGACAACCGCAGTCTAAAAAGTTTTTTACTGCAAAGGTATTCCTACACGCGATTTCGGACCTGACGATCAGTGATAGGAAGCCATCGGATTTTATGCACTATCAAAATGCCAAAATATCAATGCAAAAATGCACTACAAAAGGGGCGAAATATGTACATCACAATCAAAAACATTGATTATTAGAATTTACGTTTATTTTCACATTTTATTTGATATTTTTTTGATAAAGATATTTGCTTTTCACAAAACTTGCAGAAAATCATGGTGCCATCAGTCTTAAATTGGACTGCGTAATTTTTTATCCAAGATTCTATTAAAGTCAGCGTATTTTTTTACGGCTGCATTATTTCAACAAAAATAAGTTTTTCGTAGATAGATACAAAACAAATACAGCGAGACAAAACTGTATAAAGAAAACTATAACTGTAAAAAAACGGCTTAATACAACACGTTTAATACTTAAATTATGTCGTATAACAACTGAAATAAGCACTGTCGATGAAAAAATATAATTAAGTACATGCATTTGCATATGCAAACGGAAGAATTTATATCCATATAATCTGATGTCTACTCGTAGTGATAGGGTTGAATTCTCTTGGTTTGACGTAGTTTATTGTTTACCGATACATACCGGAATGGTTAGTATCCTACATATTAATATTATACATGCGCCAATGTGCGTTTGTTATTCTACACGCTAAAGCATCTGGACAGGTTTGAATGAAATTTGTCATGTTAGCTGGATACCGAGAATAATACACGAACTATTTCATCCCGATATTGTTACGGAATCACGATATATAATAATAATCTTGAGACAAATTACACCCATTGACTTAGCCCGAAACTTGGCAAAGTTTGTACTATGGATGCTAGACAACGGATAGACATATATATATGGATATATACTTAAATACATACAAACATCCAAGACTCAAGTACAAACATTCGTATTCATGATACAAATATTTGTCCGTCTCGGGGATCAAACCCGCAACCTCTAGCTTCGTAATCAGGGTCACCAACAAGTTTTAGCTGTCCGGTCGCCGAATATGCATATTATTATCCAGCAATAATTTTGACGGGTATTCTTCATACGATACACGTGAACATTATGATTTTAATTTCAGAGTGATACTAATAGGCCAATCGAACTAGATAACTGCCAGATCTAATATAGTTTAGTTTACGTGAGAAAAGCTGCAGGTAAAGTGTAGTTCTTACTTAAAAAAAGACGATAAAAAAAGGGGCGTTGAGTTTCGTGCATTGCATTTTTTTTTTGCTTTTTTAATGAACATTGTATACATAATAATAGGGATTATACTTACAACCACGCTCTCAAGAGTGGAATAACTTGTTTCAGGTGACCAGAGGGCTGGCAGCTATTTGGGCAAAGGATTAGCCTTGCGATACAACGCGGAAATGCTCCCAGCCTTCTGGCACAATGAACAGCGACGGTGACCTAGAAGGATTTTTTAAGGCTTATAATATTTTTTGTACATAGTCATATTTTTAAATGTTATAACTTAGAAAATATGAAAGTATATAAATGAGATATAAATTATCATTTTGCACGAGTTATTTTTTAAGACTTGCCTTCTTTAGTATCTCTATTATAATCATAAAGGTAAATTTAGTAAAATAATTTCTTGTTGGATTAAATCTAGATTTTCAAGATTCATATTCGAAGCTCTTTTTACATTCATTATTTCTGGAATTTCTTAAGAAAACTTGCTATGTCTACATTAATTCAAAATAAATCAAACATTATCAAGATAATCGCATGGAATCCTGCGGGAAACTTAGGCATTCAGTTGAACTTTTTGGTGATTTAATGAAGTGTAGATACGTGGGAATTGATCTATAGAAAACACTGATTTATTTTGTTGATTTTATATTTGTATTTATTATTCGTTTATTTAAGAAAAAGAGTGTTTTTATAATCTTTCACTATCAAATAATATTACAATATAATGTTTTAAATAATACTAGCGCACGGCGGTGGTCTCAAAATGAAACTTAAGTAACTTACACTTAACTTACTTATGAATTTATATTTAACGCAAATTTTTCCATACTGTACGCCTGTGTCATAAATATCATCGGTAAGAAATATTTCATCAGGATGATTAGGTACGCAAAACTGATGGAGCATCTTGTACTTATAAATACTTTTTTTTATAGCCTCCTGTTTTTCCATACATATGCGACCGGTGTTCAAAGTGTACGGCGTCAAAGAAGTGACTACATTTTAAATTCAATATTCTGATAACTTTTACAATTGTACATGGGTTAAATTACTAAATTAAAAAGTTCAACTCACGATTATAATAAGCCAGGAACGGTCCGACAAGTTTCGATCTTCAGAGAAGATTATTTGCGACGTGGCTAGTGGTTAGAGAACCTGACTACGAAGCTTTGAGGTTCCGGTTCGATTTCGCCGGGCAGTATTTGTATGAATATAAATGTTTGTTCTCGGGTCTTGGGATGTTAAATATGTATTTTCTGATATAAGTAATATGTTATCCGTTGCTAGTATCCGTAGTACAAGCTTGCTTAATTTGGGACTAGGTCAACAGGTCAATTTTATTTATTTATTTCATAGGTGAGGAGATAAATACGTTTTTTTTCAGTAACATACGATGTAAA
>NC_133478.1:15502155-15541367 GCF_025370935.1 Choristoneura fumiferana
TACAAACTGGTGTCAAACTGACAAAGAGTTTCTCTGGGCGTTTACAAAATATCATGTCGTTATTTCCATGTCGGTTTGTACGTCCGGTAAATAGTATCACCCGTGATCATTTTGGCCAGCGATCTGGATGCATACGGCAGACGTTATCCCACCTAGTCCTATTTTTAATATGGGGATCTCTCGTCAGCAAATTTCATCGACAATTTGAGTTCTGGAGCGCAGGCCAGTGTTTCTGATTCTATCAGATCTAAGAACACCTAGTATACTGCGCTCCATATCTCGCTGGCAAACGTTGAGTCTGAGCCTCAGTCAACGACCAGGTCGGAGCGTCGTAGGTTAGGATGGCAGGATATGCATTGTCGAGCTTGCGTTTCAGAGTTAAGTAAAGTTCAGTGTAAAAAAAACATCATCATCATCATCCCAGTCTATATACGTCCCACTGCTGGGCACAGGCCTCCTCTCACAACTAGAGAGGCTTGGGCCATAGTTCCCACGCGGGCCCAGTGCGGATTGGGAACTTCACACGCACCATTGAATTGCTTCGCAGGTTTATGCAGGTTTCCTCACGATGTTTCCTTCACCGCAAAAGTCGTGGTAAATTTCAAATGTAATTCCGCACATGAATTTCGTAAAACTCAGAGGTGCAGCGGGGTTTGAACCCACGACCTCTGCTTGAGAGGCGATAGGTCAAACCACTAGGCCACCACGGCTTTTCAAAGTTCAGGGTAAAAAAACATTATTGCATATTATGAAAAACTGATATAAATACTGCCTCCATTATTCGCGACTCGCGCGCACTGTATATGATTTTGAGATCCGTTTGAACTCGGGCTCTCGGGTTAAACATGCGAGCTAATTTACAAAGGCCTCTATCGACCTGCTTCTGTCAATATAACGTTTTACTCAGTATCTTATACTGTACATGAAACAAGGAAACGATACTTTATTACAAATATTATTATGTTTGGAGGGTTATGTACCCTATGGGCGTCTATGAGACCCTGTCTGACCCTATTTGCTATTTATACTTCGTATGATTTCCGCTGTATGTATGTAAACTAGGGATGGGCCGACGAATATTCTTTTATATTCGGTGATTGGCAGGTTTACCAAATATTCGTATTCGGCCGAATATTCGGCTAAATCACCGAATGTTCAGCAAAGTGATATTTACTCAAACTTTTTACTGTATTGGCCATGTATGAGTTGGTGTTAAATGTGTTTTTTTTTTATGAGGTACTGTGAGGTTTTATGTTACGTTTAAAAGAAACTCATTGAAGAGACTTTTGAAATAAATATTAATAACCAAAACAAACGCACGTATTGAAGTTTTACTATTTCTAGATGATGCAAGAACAACATCGGTACAGCGGGGTAGCGGGTGGGAGGGTTAGGCTTCCATCCGCGCTTTGCGACAAGAAGTTCAGACTTGTATTGTTTACGTAAAGGATCAATTATGCCGAATATTCGTATTCGATGCAACACATGTTCCGCCCATCTCTAGTTTAAACCCTATTAACTGTACAAAAATAAAGAAAAAAAAACATAATTATCAAACTTGAGATACATTTACAAAGGTGAACTACCGCTGTGAGTGATCTCTACCGGTCAGTCTTTTGAGTCGACGAGACGAGCATTTGACAGAGAATTAGTTCAAAAGGCAGAAATAGTGAAAGCTATATAGACTTTATGTATTGTCACGATCGAACTTTACACTTTTTACTTCTCTCAGCACAAAGTCGTAGCCCGCTACGAATGCTGCTACGCGTCGTAGGCAGTGCTACGCTATTGTAGTAATCGTAAACCTCACGCTATAAAATACTGTCGTTAAATATAATTTCTGCCTGAAATGTGAATTAAGATCATAACAATTTTACAAACAAGCTTAGATAGTTTACACGGAAGTGGGATTTTTAGGGTTCCTTGAAAACGAAGGGAAAAATAAAAACCCTTTATTAAATAGTGGATATTTTCGAGTTGCTGATAATGCTAATGAATATCTGTAAGGTTTTGTCCAATAATATTTGTCAATTCTGGTTTATGAATAAACTAGGTGTTGCCCGCGACTTTGTCTGCAAGCTGTTCGTTTATCGCACCCACGGGAACCATACAGCTTTCCGGACAAAAAAATATCCTATGTCCATACCAAACTTTCTCCATACCAGACTTAATTGTGGGTTTGAGTGCTTTAGACTTAAAGGTCATTCATAAATTACGTCACATATTTAGGGTGAAGCCAGACGAGCGTATTTTTTGAAGTTTCAATGTGAATCGCGTATTTTCATTCACTCAATATGTACAGCTCAACTCAACTTTTGTATGAAACCGAATGCAGCAGAAATTACGCGACAGAAAATAGGCGACTCGGAATTTAAAAAATACGCTCGTCTGCTTTCTCACTTAAAGGAAAGAAGAGGAGAGAAATGGATAGTAAGCGTGTCAAAATACATAATGATAATTTTGATGTAATACAATTTCATTTAGTTCCCATGAATTTTGGCATGAGAACGAATATTTGTGATTTTCGTATACAAGTCCGCTGCCAAACAAAGACTCCCCTATGAACGCCACAGTGGGCTTGAGCAACCCTCATTCAATGGACTCCCGCGACCTTAAATTCCAAGGCCGCAGGGGATTCTTAAAATTGGTGCGATTTATGGCTAACCCTTAAATACTTACCGAAAAAATATATAAATATATCGTCAGGGTCACGTTTTAGAATTTCCTGGAAGCGAAAAGTTTTTTTTTTATTTTTTAATACAAAACTGGTACTGATATAACAAGTTCACGTTTGTCCGGTTTTTATCCGGTACAGATCCGTATTGGTGCCCTGTCGGCAGTGTATTGACGAAATTTTCTGCTGTTTTTAGATGATACATCGATAAACAACATATTTCTGGGCTGCCCGCATCCTACATCATCCTAGAACTATTTTTAAATAATATGTGTTTTTTACATGGAACTGTTACTGACGTAGCAAGTTCGCACTTGTCCGGTTTTTATCCGGTTCAGATCCGGGTGCGGTGTCGTGTCGGCGGCGCATTAACGTAGCCACTGCCGTTTACATGCGGCACGTCGATAAGCAACGTGTTTACGGGCTATAGGACATTCTAGAAGTGTTTTTTTTTTTAATTTTTCTTATTGCTTTATTTTGTGAATATTATAGAACTAAATGAAACTTAAGATTTCCAGAAGCATAAAAGGCATTCAGATACGCTTTCTTCGTACTTACGCTTGTTTTTTATGTCATTTTTCCTTGTATCGAATAAGTGTAAGTAAATGTCTCTCTCTTTGATTATTTCTCTCTTTATATCTTTATCTATTTCAAACCGGATGTTTTAGCTTACCCTGCCTTTCTAACTGTCCAGATTGCACCCAGCTAATTCCTCCAAATGACTCGTATTTGCCCTCTTGTTCTGAGAGGAGGCCTGTGCCCAGCAGTGGGACGTAAATAGGCCGAAAATGAATGGATGGACTCGTATTTATGTTCTCTTTCTACTACACTAGTCACTAACTCTAACTACTCTTAGTCACTATTTTGGTAAAAAGCTCAGCTTATGTTATGGATGTCGATGGGCGGCGGTAATTGCTTTCCATCAGGTGACCCGTCTACTTGTTTTCCCCTTATAATATAAAAGAAATACTAATATTTTTGTACCAAAGATTTTTGTCTTAAAATTGTTTTTCATTTGATGAAAAAAGGACACCGAATTTAAGAAGAATCGAACAAACTGATTGACGTACCTGGGTGGAACCTTTTAAAATAATCTATTTCACTCTGACTTTGACAAAAGTATGAGATGTTAACATGACATTAGTGCAAAAGTTCCACCCTAGTACAGTTGAGCTTGTTTGACTGTACATACAGTGTAAAGTTTCACAATAAATGAATTAATTCTAGTAGCATAGATCCATGTAGGAAGAAGCCAAAAACGCTCCCGTCATTACCTGGAATTGGTAAAAACAGCCGAATCACCAATCCACTCAGTTGTCATCCCAATCTCGTATCACGCTTAACTTACCACCAAAAATTGAGCCTTATGGGAACATAACCTAAAGTTAATTTTAGAACAACAAAGTTAGTTAAAATACGAGTCGGGGGAGTTAACCGTGGTAATGTGCAGTGGTGGTGATAATTGGCCTTCACCGCAATTACATGGTTTATGCTAAATGACTGTTATTGTGTTATACGAACGGAAATTAAAGGTAAGGGGGAAATATGGTACTTTTCTTTGAATCACGATGAAAATAATTCATTACTTGGTAGGAAGTTACAGGTAAAAACTAGTCTTAAGTTACTTGAATGTAGGTTGAAGATTGAGTATAGTAAAATAACGTTATACTTTTTTAAAGTGACTAATAGTTTAATGTCAGTTGGCTAAAGGACGTCATCAAAAAGTGGGACGGTTGGGTTGCATTGTATTGCTAAGTGGTGGGAATGTGATTTCAGCTCGCACTGAGTTTTTCGGAATTCATGCTTTTAATAAAATGACACCTGTGCAATTCAATGTGTTTTGGTCTACTAGCCCTCTCAAAGGATGCAGTGGGACTAATGATGACACGATAATGTTTCTTAATTAAAGTACCTGGGCAAGCTTGGCTCGACGTGTTTCTATCATACGGTGAAACGAAGTTACTATTTGTTATCATGTAGCATAGTTTTTTAATAGGGATCGCGGCATTTAAATGATATAAGTATTTACTTTTCGTAAACAATTTTTTTTGCGATAAAATCTGTCAACTTCTAGGTACCTATTTGGAAGACCAAACATTTCCTGAGAAACCAAATATCTTCTTCAACGAAAATTTCTTTATCGTGCGATGCTATTTTGTGATAAACATTTACGCTTTACGATATCAGAATTACATTGTATAGTTTTAATAACTCAACTCTCAGATAAAACATTCCGTTTCTTTTTAAATAACCTTACGGTGTCCCACTGCTGGGGCTGAATATAATATGTAAATGTAAACTATGTCGACAAATTGGTACAATATATATTTTTTAAATATAGTAAAGTGGGGGTGATTTTTTTTCACATCCAACCTTGTGGTGTGGGGTATTGTTGGATAGGGATTTTAAAACCATTAGGGGGTTGCTATAACGATTTTTCGATTCAGTGATATTTTTGCAGTTTTCAGTGATTTTTTTTATTAAAATCGAGCGTCCCCCCCCCCCGTCTCTAAAATCTACACCGATGGGTGGGTGGAAAAAATTCAATAAATTCAGGATGGTAGTAAGTATATCAAACTTACAATGAAAAATATAATAGTTAAGTTTTCTTGAGAATTATTTGTAGTTTAAGAGTAAATAGCAGCCTAAGGTATAAAATATAAGTATCTAAAATTGGAAATTCCGTACAAAATACGAAATCCTTCGAAAAAAATTACTTAATTTTTTCGTAATGGCTACGGAACCCTATGTCGGGCGTATCCGACACGATCTTGGCCGGTTTTTTGCCTTCCGCTCCCTTAAAAAAGCCTAGCTGCCGGTAACACACTGTATAACAATCACAAACGTGTCACATAATGTCAAAGCTGTCAAGCAGACATCACGATACCTACTAGCGCCATCTAGTCTGTCACAGAAGCCAGCAAACACCTTGAAGTGGCCATTTATATAAAAAACCGGCCAAGAGCTTGTCGGACACGCCCAAAATAGGGTTCCGTAGCCATTACGGAAAAATTAAGTAATATTTTTCTAAGGATTTCGTATTTTATATGGAATCTTCCAAGTTTAGGTATATTTTATACCTTAGGCTGCTATTTACTCATAAACTACTACCATCCTGATTTTTTTTTTAAATTTTCCACCCACCGATTTAGATTTTAGAGGGGGCGCTCGATTTTAATGAAAATTTGCACTTTCAAGTTGAATATTTCACAAACAAATCACTGAATCGAAAAATCGTCTTAGCAACCCCCTAATGGTTTTAAAAGACCTATCTAACGATATCCCACACTATAGGGTTGGATGAGAAAAAAAAATCACCCCCACTTTACGTCTATGGGAGATACCCTAAAAAAATTTTTTTTTGAATTTTTAGTTGTATTTTTTGTCGGCATAGTTTAGTTATATATCCGTGCAAAATTACAGCTTTCTAGCATTGATAGTCTCTGAGCAAAGCCGCGGACGGACAGACAGACAGACAGACAGACATGGCGAAACTATAAGGGTTCCGTTTTTGGCATTTTGGCTCCGGAACCCTAAAAAGGGGCAGTGGGCGAAGCTAATTAGTATTTAAATACTCTATATCGAATATAGATGGCGAAATGTGGGCGAATCCTCTCTATATTAATATTTAAATACATTCTCAGTCACTATTACGATTAAAAGCAAATTAATATAGGTTTTGCGTATCAAATACTTTCTCCTCAAAATTGTTTCACATTTTATGTAAGAAAAATCCCGAAATTAAGTAAATAAAATAAAGACAACGTTTCTAACAAAAAAGTAGTACATAATCTTTATTCATAGAATTGCCAAAAACCTTCAAGTTTGAAACATAATAATATTTGTTTTATTGTTGATACTGAAACAAAACGTGGTTTATCTTATTTCCCAAAGGTGAGGTAACGTGCGTTAATATTTACGCTTAATATTAGCTTTCAATACTTGGTGTAAGCCCTAGGCAGTCTCTGGACTCGGCTTTTCTTCCAGGATAAAAAGACCTGAAAAATAAAGATTTTGGTAAAAATATGTTAAAACAATTTTGAAATATGAACTTATTCAAAGTTTCAAAAATAAGTACCACTGACCCTTATTCCAACGCAATGAGGCCGTAGTAACATATTTTTGAGTGGTTCGAATAAATACTTATTTTTGCACTTGACTGTACCTACATGCTACCATCCTGATTTTTTTCAAATTTTTCCACCCAACAGTTTTAATTTTAAAAAGGGGGGACTAAATATCGCTAGATGGCGTTAGGGGCTTGGATTTTTTTGTCGTTACGGACTTGCTTGCAACATGGAGTTTACTTAGAGTCCTATGACGTCATAACATGGTCGACGGTGTTTTCGGGTGTTCAAAATTAAAAGTAAAAATTAAAAAAAAAAAGTAGGGCCATCCTACATTTTTAATTTCTGAAATCGATTAATATTGGTTTCTTAAGTCAAATGCTAGAGGAAATATTCATTCATCACGCCAAATTTGATATTATGAGGAAAGTAGCCTATTGGCTAATAACTAAATGAGCCAATCGCTAGCAAAGCCTTATCGTCAGAAAACCTAACGTTACTAACGCCATCTAGCGATATTTCGCCTCTCTTTTAGCCCTCATTCAATGATGTGTGTGAAGTTTTTAATCAGCTCTAGACTCATATATAGGAACTACTAAGCTCACTATACCTATTGTATATTTTTCGTTTTTTTTTTTTATGCAAATAATTAATCATTCATTTTGCATGGTAATTTTTTAAATTCCGCTTAGGGTAGGACTCCGACACGAGTTTTCTCTGAAAAAGAAAAGATGCCGAAGCCGTTCTTGTGAACTCTCTATACATTTTTAATGAACGTATTCCCAGGTATTCCCCCTAGTTTCTTGTTGAAATTTTGGGAGGCGGAAAATTGTATTTTTAAAGTACTGACACGAGTTTATAGTACAGAAACCAGATCAAATTCTGCAGGTCACACCATTAATTAAATCGACATACGTTTAATGCGAAATCGCAAGTACAATTCTACTAAGTGTCCCATGCTTCTTAGATATGATTTAACTATAAAAACTTATTTCAAATTAGCGTTTGCCTGAGACATTCGTAAGTGCTTAATTGCTTATCGTTCTCTTCCGAACAATTTTCGAAGAAAAAATATTCTAGGTAGATATGTATTAATTCTGATTATCTGTGTCAAATTTAATCCAAATCCATTGAGCCGTTATTGGCGTTATTTTCACAAACTTTAATATTTTTTAATATTTGTAGGATAGAATAAAATTCTGTGAATAATTATTTTATCGATATACATCTATGCTATACTATATATGCATTTTTATTTTTTTTCCATTATGAACAATTGCATTGCACTTCAACAAAAAACTTAAGAAAAAAAAAATCTCCGAATCCACGAATTGCTCGCTGAGTCTAATTTCCATTTTGCCACACTTAATGTTATCTGTCTGTATATTGTAATTTATATTTTGTGATCGTGAATAAAAATGTCTATTATTATTATTATTATTCATTACTAATTCCGGCACAAATCTTGGTCCCATAACCCTAAAGTAACCAAGCCCTTCTAAAGTGCCCCATACGGATGGCCTGGAATACAAAAATTACAGTCGCGTCAGCATCCGTCCAAAATATTGTGGTTTACGAGTTTTCTGCCTCTACAGCTTATTCACTACACATACAAAACCTTAACATAACGGGCTAATTGCTTGCGATAATCGTTTTATTTATGCACGCCGGGTCAGGTTATCTCGCCGGAGATTCGCATAATCTGCGATGTTTAATTTCGGTCCGACCTTTTTTATAATTAAGTGTTTAGGGGTTTCGAGTGATGCTCTGCATACCTCCGGCTTAGTATGGCGGTAGTTTGATGTTTGGTAGCGTTTTACAAGTTTGTTTTTGAGGTTGTGATTTTGAAATTAAAAACTTTTTCGAGCACTTCTTGGTATCCGATTCAGCTCAAACTAAGCATTTTTTTTTGTATGTTTGGCAATAATGCATTAACTG
Source organism: Choristoneura fumiferana (assembly GCF_025370935.1). Taxonomy (NCBI): domain Eukaryota; kingdom Metazoa; phylum Arthropoda; class Insecta; order Lepidoptera; family Tortricidae; genus Choristoneura; species Choristoneura fumiferana. The sequence goes on from NC_133478.1 coordinate 15,510,835, forward strand.
TTAGTGAAATTCTATAGTGGTACGGCCAGGATGTTATCCGCAGGACGGAACTCTTCATCAGTTAGTAAGCATTGACTTAAATTTGGTGTGGTGTGGTTAGATATTAGTACAGTCAGCAAAAAACAATGATTTTTAACAAATATTGTTTTTAAACTGACGATTTGATCTTTGAATGAATTAAATTTCAACCTTAATTTTAACCTTTTTTTCAAACTCCAATAATAGCTAACTGTAACCCTTGCTCTCTAAGAAGAATTAGAATTAATACATTTCTTTCCAGAATCACTCGCTGTTTGAAAATTTTCCTCAGTGGCATGTATGTCCCAATTAGAACACAAAATACACTTACACTAATTGCCCAATGTATGGATACAAAATCAATACGTACAATTAAATCGCTATTATCATTAAATTTATCATTTCAATTTGAAAATTCCCTTTGGTGCGTAAACGTAAATTACGCAATTATCTATACTGATTTAATAAATATACGCTCTTGAGGCGATTTGCATATCTATGGAATAAATAATTGAGGAACGAATTCTACCGATTCATTTGAAGGGTTAAAATTTACGGATAAATATTCCAGGAATTTGGTGAAATCACGTTCGAGAAGCACAACGTTGTTTCACGTTTATACCTTATTAATATTACAAATGGCAATGTTTATGAGTATCTTTGTGAGTGTGTGTGTGTGTGTGTGTGTGTGTGTGCGTTTGTGTGCGTTTATTACTCCATCACGCTAAAACAGCTGGACGAATTTGGAAGAAATTCGGTATGAAGAACTGCATGTTTGGAATAGCACTTACGTACGCTTCTTCTTATCCCTATATTCCCTAATTTCCCAAAATCTTGGCTATTGACAATTTTTCACGAATGTATTAAGTCCGTTGATTTACATTTTTAGTATTATTTTTATGCGTTACTAAGAAACAGGGTCTTATAGAAATACAGACGTCCAACTAGGTATGTCATCCTATAAGTGTTCCTTATTAATTTTATTTTGAGGTATGGAATCAAATCAGTCCGATCACAAGGAACGAATGAAATTTCACTTATTAGAGATAGATGATTGAGAGATCTTTGATCTTACGTAGTACTTATAGGTAGTAGCGGGTTGATTTCCGCCACTCGACAACTTACTTCGAAGATTTGATCTTGACAAACATTGCAAGTTAAACAAAAGCTTGTAATCAGTCAAAGCGACATACAAAACGACCACAAAATCAGTTGCCCCTTGTAAGTACCCTGTATAATGGAAAATTTCGCGCCCCCAGCCATAGCACCGATTTATATTGCCACGCCCCCTGTCCAGTAGAACATTTTCATTTAATACCGACTCGGCGAAATAAAGCAAGTTATTTGGTGTTAACCCTTAATGCCTCGTTGACACGACAACCGCAGTCTAAAAAGTTTTTTACTGCAAAGGTATTCCTACACGCGATTTCGGACCTGACAATCAGTGATAGGAAGCCATCGGATTTTATGCACTATCAAAATGCCAAAATATACATGCAAAAATGCACTACAAAAGGGGCAAAATATGTACAAATATGCACAATCAAAAACATTGATTATTAGAATTTACGTTTATTTTCACATTTTATTTGAAATTTTAATGATAAAGATATTCGCTTTTCACAAAACTTGCAGAAAATCATGGTGCCATCAGTCTTAAATTGGACTGCGTAATTTTTTATCCAAGATTCTATTCAAGTCAGCGTATTTTTTCACGGCTGCATTATTTCAACAAAAATAAGATTTTCGTAGATAGATACAAAACAAATACAGCGAGACAAAACTGTATAAAGAAAACTATAACTGTAAAAAAAACGGCTTAATACAACATGTTTAATACTTAAATTATGTCGTATAACAACTGAAATAAGCACTGTCGATGAAAAAATATAATTACATGCATTTGCATATGCAAACGGAAGAATTTATTTAAGAACATTAACTTATAGAAAATACAATCATATACCTAATTTATATTTTATATTATGTAATTTATATTATATATATATATATCCATATAATCCGATGTCTACTCGTAGTGATAGGGTTGAATTCTCTTGGTTTGACGTAGTTTATAGTTTACCGATACATACCGGAATGGTTAGTATCCTACATAGTAATATTATACATGCGCAAATGTGCGTTTGTTATTCTACACGCTAAAGCATCTGGAAAGGGTTTGAATGAAATTTGTCATGTCAGCTGGATACCGAGAATAATACACGAACTATTTCATCCCGATATTGTTACGGAATCACGATATATAATAATAATCTTGAGACAAATTACACCCATTGACTTAGCCCGAAACTTAGCAAAGTTTGTACTATGGATGCTAGACAACGGATAGACATATATATATGGATATATACTTAAATACATACAAACATTCAAGACTCAAGTACAAACATTCGTATTCATGATACAAATATTTGTCCGTCTCGGGGATCAAACCCGCAACCTCTAGCTTCGTAATCAGGGTCACCAACAAGTGTTAGCTGTCCGATCGCCGAATATGCATAATTATTATCCAGCAATAATTTTGACGGGTATTCTTCATACGATACACGTGAACATTATGATTTTAATTTCCGGTGATACTAATAGGCCAATCGAACTAGATAACTGCCAGATCTAATATAGTTTAGTTTACGTGAGAAAAGCTGCAGGTAAAGTGTAGTTCTTACTTTAAAAAAAGACGATAAAAAAAGGGGCGTTGAGTTTCGTGCATTGCATTTTTTTTTGCTTTTTTAATGAACATTGTATACATAATAATAGGGATTATACTTACAACCACGCTCTCAAGAGTGGAATAACTTGTTTCAGGTGACCAGAGGGCTGGCAGCTATTTGGGCAAAGGATTAGCCTTGCGATACAACGCGGAAATGCTCCCAGCCTTCTGGGCACAATGAACAGCGACGGTGACCTAGAAGGATTTTTTTATTTATAGGTTAGGCTAGCTTATATATTTTTTGTACATAGTCATATTTTTAAATGTTTATAACTTAGAAATATGAAAGTATATAAATGAGATATAAATTATCATTTTGCCACGAGTTATTTTTTAAGACTTGCCTTCTTTAGTATCTCTATTATAATCATAAAGGTAAATTTAGTAAAATAATTTCTTGTTGGATTAAATCTAGATTTTCAAGATTCATATTCGAAGCTCTTTTTATATTCATTATTTCTGGAATTTCTTAAGAAAACTTGCTATGTCTACATTAATTCAAAATAAATCAAACATTATCAAGATAATCGCATGGAATCCTGCGGGAAACTTAGGCGTTCAGTTGAACTTTTTGGTGATTTAATGAAGTGTAGATACGTGGGAATTGGTCTATAGAAAACACAGATATTTTTTTTATATTTGTATTTATTATTCGATTATTTAAGAAATAGAGTGTTTTTATAATCTTTCACTATCAAATAATATTACAATATAATGTTTTAAATAGTACTAGCGCACGGCGGTGGTCTCAAAATGAAACTTCAATAACTTACACTTAACTTACTTATGAACTTATATTTAACGCAATTTTTTCCATACTGTACGCCTGTGTCATAAATATCATCGGTAAGAAATATTTCATCAGGATGATTAGGTACGCAAAACTGATGGAGCATCTTGTACTTATAAATACTTTTTTTTATAGCCAACTGTTTTTCCATACATATGCGACCGGTGTTCAAAGTGTACGGCGTCAAAGAAGTGACTACATTTTAAATTCAATATTCTGATAACTTTTACATGGGTTAAATTACTAAATTAAAAAGTTCAACTCACGATTATAATAAGCCAGGAACGGTCCGACAAGTTTCGATCTTCAGAGAAGATCTATTTGCGACCGGATGGCCAAGTGGTTAGAGAACCTGACTACGAAGCTTGAGGTTCCGGGTTCGATTCCCGGCCGGGGCAGATATTTGTATGAATAATACGAATGTTTGTTCTCGGGTCTTGGATGTTAAATATGTATTTAAGTATGTATTTATCTATATAAGTATGTTTATCCGTTGCCTAGTATCCGTAGTACAAGCTTTGCTTAGTTTGGGACTAGGTCAACAAGGTCCCATGATATATTTATTTATTTTATTTATTTCATAGGTGAGCACGATAAATACGATTTTTTTCAGTAACATACGATGTAAAACCAGTATGCGCTATCAGTATGAAATAAATCTATTGCCTCCTCCATCTTTGAATAGGTCTAACAAACTTTATATCAAGCGACTTGTGAAGGAAGATCCGTGCGGGAACAGTTCAAGTATTCACGTGAAAACAGTAATGAGATGTTGCTCGTTAACTTTATTATCCACGTGATACCCCCGGGGCCCAGGGAGGGGCACGGGGCAAGCCTAACAATGAAAGTTCCCCCGTTTGGGGAATGGGGCGTGTTAACAAACGTTTTAAAGCGCTTCGTTATCTTGCTTTCGTACAGGTCTTGATACGGTTGAAATATAAATATGAATGGCGGTTGTGAGACGTTGAAGGATTTAGCGTTTGAGTCAGCTGTGGGATGTTTTTAACCCCCGAAGAAAAAAGAGGGGTTTACATATAAGTTTGACGCCTATGACTGTCTATGGTATCGGAAATGGATGGACTGTTATCGATGCAATTTGTTAAGTGAAAGCGAGTTTTCTGGCGGTGATTCCTAGCTATATTTCATTAAAATCGGTTCAACCGTCTTTAAGGTGTTGAAATTTAAAACGGGTTTAGTCTATCTCTAGGCGTTGCTTCCTGTTATAGTAGGTATACTTATTAAATAAAATATACCGAGCGGCAAAAAATCTGCCCCTCTAATGTATGTTGCAATAAGTAATTTTGTATGGAGAATGGGCCAAAGTTTGTGCCACTGAGTATAATTTAGGCTTGTTGCTTCACTGTCTTTAAAATGAGCAATCTAATCTATGAACTAAAAGAATTTCCTTCTAGATCTAGTAGATAGGTTTGTGTGATTTGTGTGTGTTATTTTTACAGAATGGAGGTGGAGGAACTGCATGAACACGCATATTTTGCATAAGCTTAGCTATCGTAAGGTCGCGGGTGAGCAAGGAAATTCTTTTAGTTCATTGATATGGACCTCCGAAAACTAACGCCTGATTCAATAAATTATTCAATCCGATCTAGTTCATTCGATCAACTGAACTAGGCCAGTCTGTTAGTTCGTTTAGTTCAGTGATCACTTGAGAGATTTGAGGTCGGTGAATGAATAGGAATCGTTTCATTACACACAAGAAGAGGAATAAAATTAAATGTAGTAGAGGTAGCAACTTTACTTGCTACAATTATATTTGTAATAGATATTATATTTCCCTTCATTCGCACTTAGGTTTTATTGTACTAGAACTAGAAGCTTCACCTTATTGTCTCGTTCACACTGCATCGCCGATCAGAAGGCATCAGTAGCTTCCCATCGTACAACAACAATTTACAGGTCCAAGTGAACTAAAAGAACAATGAATTATTGGCATCACGCAAAATAAATGAACTAGCTCTTTTCGATCAATATAGATAGATAATACATTCCTAAGAATTCCTAGTTGCTGAACTACTCAAGCTTAAAGTTATTTTAAAGTCATGATAAATTTAACGTCGTTCAAAAGGTGTTTAAACCAGGAAAGTCGGGGGTGAATTAGGTAATTTTATTATTAGCAAAGAAAATAAAGTCACTGCAGCTCGAATGCATGAATAAAATTGTTGGTTCTTAATCTTAAATAAAATATATCGAACATAAAAAATGTCGTTAAATTCCTAACTCATTTTTACTGCAACCTTTAACACGTTAACAGACCACGTGCACAATATTACCTCTTTGGTTTATATTTCCCGCGTTTGCTGTGAAAATAGTAAGGATCATCATAACAGGTAAAAAAATATGAAAAAAAATTAAAACAACTACTTTTATGTCTATTGCAACTCAGAGTCGAAACAGAATTTGATGATATTTTGCAGTATGTGTATATCTATTTATCAATCCAAGTTTGATATTTTATTGTATGTTCACAATGTTCAGGTTCAGAGAAGACACTTAAACTTTAAAAATAATACGTTTCTTAGACGGGATTCTTATTTTTTTACTTTATATAATTTTTAATAGCTGTCGTAGTTGCGGCAATACAAATACACAGTTTGTGTAAATTTCAACTGTCTATCTATTACTGTTTTTATTATACAGCTCTGTGACAGGCAGACAGACAAACAAACGAACAGTGAAGCAACAATAATAGGGTCTTGATTATCATACCACACTTCGGGTTGAAAACTAAAGAAGGGATAAATGTACCTATCAAAACCTTTATTCGAAGAAGTTAGGGCAGTAAAAGTGTTAAATTCCAGAAGGCAATTAATATCCGAAGTTTACGAGGTTATTCGTACTGCAGAACGGCTGGAAGGTACAGAAAAAAGGATCATAAAAAAAATAACAATATTATTTCTTGGCATGAAACACTTGGTTAGGGTTTTATGACTTTCATGAACTATCACGGTACTTGTGAATAGTGAACCTATTTTGGAGCTTGGTAGTAAACATTAATTTCCAAATTACCATTTATTAGTTTTAGTGCCGAGCGATTCCTTTACAAACTTTTCGGTGTGGAAGACAAAGCGACACTTGACTACAAAATTTCACCAAATCTGTCTTACTACCGTTTATGCTTCAAGACTAAAAACGCACTCTAACTTTCACACTTATAATATTAGCTGAATGTCGCAGAAAATCTCCGCAAATACTTTAAGCTCTCGTAATTCAGTTATTTTACAAATTTATATGTTATCGTTTAAGCTGGTGGAACATAGGGGCTGCTAGATTAAGCTACATAAATAGGGATTAAAATCAGCTTCGGAAGCTGGGCTGCGGACGTGTTGCGAATCTTAAAAAGATATACGGGATGAAAATTGTTTTATTTAAAATCCTGCGCTAGTCCTGCCGCTAAACTGCATTGTTTCGGCTTAGAGTGAATGGTTAACAGTGAAATTATCTTTTCTCGGCCTAGGTACGTCTCACTGTACAGAGCCTCAGTCCTCTAGGAATCAGAAAGTTTAGGCTGTAATAATTTCCAGATTGATCGCGATGTTTTCTTAAGGAAAACATCAAGATTTCAAATTTAATTTAATTTCATACTTTTTTATTTTATAAATAGTTATGAATTAACATGCAATTTATATAATATACACCTAACAAATACAAAAACGTCATTACAAAAACACATTTTGCAAGAAATAGAGACATAGGTACATTTTGGAAAGATCAGCTTTATAAGTTCTTGTTAATTAATGAACACCGCGATGCAATTTTTCGACAATATGATTAGAATTTAGTATAATCACAAATTTTTCTATTCTCCTGTTTATATGTCCACGAAGGAAACCGCAGGGTAAGGACTATCAATTTGTAATCGGCAGTACCAAATTACTATCTAAAAATCCTAAAAGCAAATAAAATAAACGGTAGAAAACAAACAACAACAAGTCGTTTAGAGCAAACTTTTATTCACCCCAAAAAGCTGTATAATTCAATTTATCAATAAAAACTGGACTCAAAAAACTGTCCAGAAGGAACACTCGCGGAGGAAATGACGGCGAAATACGAAATAAGTGAAGATTTTCTTCAGAACTAAGTATAATAACCGGAAAATTAAGGCTCTCGATTTTGTTCGTTTTTATCGGAAACTGTCCTTTTGACTCCGTTGACGTCGCAGCAGCTGTATTACTGGGCATTACTTTTAACGTGGCCAGTAGTTTGAATAGCGTTAAGTAGAACAGTTGGTCCATCTTAATGAGGGCTATCGCGTATGAATTCGCCACTAGAGGCGCTAGTGTAGCGTGAGGTCTCCGAAATGTCAAATCTCATAGTATTTGGGTGAGCTACGCGGGTTTATTTATAATTAGAATGATTTTGTGAATATTTTGCAATATCTGAAATTAATTATGGCAAATATGCGTTCCGGGGCAATGAATGTCTGTGTTTTGAGACAGTTTCGTCTTTCGGAAACCTTTGTCCTCCCTTTTTCCGAATAAAACGGGGACTATGCAACACTGTGGCATGCTCGATATTTTTATGGTACGGTTTTAAGGTGTATTAAATATGATTTTAATCTAAACTTTGTTTTCACGCCCGTAATAACAGACTTTGAAAGCCATACTTAAAAACCTCACGCAACAGTGCGCCATCTAGTGAGACAAAAAACGATAGCCCTCATTGTTGTGCAGAATGACAGCTCCATTGAATTGAGTCACAAGCGACGTTCTGAGAGAAGGCCCGTGCCCTGGGTTTCAACAGCTTCATTATTCGAAGCCGCATCTTTTACAAATGGGCTGTAGAATTTGATGATATTTTCGATTATTTTTAGACGTCCTTCTACCAGATAACCTTGTAACTGTAACAGAATCTTCTACCATGCCAGCAAAAATGTGCCCACATTAATCAAACGAAATATACGCTCAAATAATGAACCCCCTGTAGTGGAACGTAAATAGGCCAATTTGATGATAACGATGAAGCGATTATAATAGTCGTTCGTCACGAGTGTTTAATAAGTTTTTTTTTATTTAATGTGATTTTTGGAATAATTATAGTACTTACTCACATTTTTATTTTATCAAATTTGCACTCAAAATATTACCACAGAGAATGCTAATATGCTATGCAATATTAAAGCAGAAAATCATTCTATAGTAAGTATTTAGTCAAATGAATTGTTATGACAAAAAATATTTATAAAGATAAAAGGAGGGCTTTTGAGAATAGTATTTTGAGAATTTATTATTACCAAAGTTATTCGACTTACAAAGGTGAAACCTAACCAGGTTAGGTTAGAATTGTGTAAAGACGTGAAGCACCCAACGCGTAATAGGAGCTCCGCAAAGCAAACCTCAATTAACCTTGTCCTATAGTCCCATTAGACAAATATCGCTAGTCAGAAAATTATTTATGACTTCAAAATGCTTATGCCAACTGAAACTTTTTTCACTACAAGCAATTTGGTAAAAGTACAAGTTGGTAAGCGAGTCATTGTTTAAACGTTCACATAGCAAATATTAGGTTTTCGTTGCGAATTTGCGAAGAGTTAATTTGCAAAATAATAATTTTCAAATGAAATTGTACGAAAAATCGTTTGGGAAGTTATAATTTGTCAAAAGTTGTTCACTGAAACTAAAGGTAACTGAGTGAAAAGGTTGCCGAGCCCTTACCTATACAGGATTATACAGTCGTATTATCGTTAACACCTTATAAGTATTTGAAGCTTCTTGTATCAAGCATTGAGATAAGCTGGCAGCATAGGCTCCTCCACAAAACAAGTTTGAATATTTATGAATTCCCTTCGTAAATTGGCAAAGTTTTTCTTATAAATCTTAAAGTAGCCCTTCGCAGGTTCTGCTGGCTTAAATATACTTTCTGTACACTCGGATTTGTGCACAATGTGTTTCATTAAAGGGTCTAATATGTGGAAAGTTTTATATAAAAAGCGGTATACGAGAAATAATTATCCAAACATATAACTTCTGAATGGTTGCAATCCGAATGCAAGCTAAAATTCGCCGAAGAACGAGTCGAAATCGACGCACTGAAGATTCCTCACAAAAATAATGCAAAAATGTAAGTTTGAATTTTATAGTTTTTCTATAATAAAAAAAAACATTATATTTCATCCGGTCGTAAAAATAAAAATAAATACGACTATTTCGTAAATTTCATTAACGTTGTATAAAAAACAACAGCGCCGAATTTCATGTGAATCACCCCAGCAGTTGACATTTTGGGATTTTATTTCGATGCCGTGGGAATATTAGGATACAAAGTAGCCTATCCAAACAAAATTACGTGACAAAAAACTTTTAATAACGCGGGCATTCATTCTTTTGTCAGCTTAAGATCTGACAAATCCCCACTTAGCGAGTGGGAGTCAAAAATTAGCAATAATTAAGGCAATTCGTAAGACAAACAGCTCAGTGAGAAATGTATTGGAAACTTTGTACTTGGGGCTGTTAATTGGACAGAAAGAATTGAGAGTCAACTATTTGCGCACTCCTAAGTTAATTAAGTGTAAGGGTGTCTTCGAGGAAGAAGAAGAAGAAGAAGAAAGAAAGAATACGGTATTTGGCTATTTTGTATATATTTTGAAAGAAATAAAGAAATAAAACATTTATTCGTGACATGACATGGATAAGAATAATAATAAAATAATATATATATATTTCAGGTGGTAGGACCTTGTGCAAGGTCCGCCCGGATTGCTGCCATCATCTTGCTTGCTAATCCTGCCGTAAAGCAGCAGTAGTTGCACTGTTGTGTTTCGGCGTGGAGAGTAAGACAGCCGGTAAAATTACTGGCACTTGAGGTATCCACCCCTGGTGTTGCAGATGTTTATGGGCGGTGGTGATTTCTTACCATCAGGAGACCCACTTGCTCGTTTGCCATCTAGCCGAATAAAAAAAAAAGGAGATGCATGGAGAGAAAACTTTCTAAAATTCCCACGAGAACGGGAAAAAACGGGATTTTTCGTTTAACTGGTAGTAGAAAGATGAAATTTGGCAAGTGGGTTTCTTGGGGAGTGCAGGGGAGCTTTAAGAGAGCATTTTCCGCAAATTCTTACGGGAACGGGAAAAAAACAGGATTTTTACGTTTTACTGATTGTAGAAAGCTAAAATTTCAAAATTCAATAGTTTATACTGTAACTGGGTCCTTTAACCGACTTCAAAAAAAGGAGGAGGTTATGCATTCCACTGTTGTATTTTTTTTTGTTCACCGATTTTCGGTCAATGGGGACCTATTTTAAAAAATATTTTTTTATTCGAAACCCCACTGTCCCACTGTCACCAAATCAGGATCTGTTGACGGGATCTCAGAGAAATCGAGGGCAACCCTAAAATTTTACGCTTCTCATATATTCTTTCAAGCTATTTAAGTATTTGCGTCTGGTAGACATCATCTCATGTTGATGAGCTGATTGTGGAATGTAAAACTCCTTAACGGTTAGGACACATTAAGTACGCCAAACCAATCAACTCATTACGTAACAAAATTTATCCATACCTTTAAAACAGTATACCGTGCTACGAAATACCGTGACTGGCTGACTGACTGACAGACAACGCGTAGCTTAAACTACAGATTTCACAACCTGAATTTGGCACACATGTTGTAGATAAAGGATCATAGAAGCATAGTAAAAGAGAACAAGTAGGTTCACTACGAACAAAAGTACATCGCGCGGCTTAAATGTGTGCGCACCGGGTAGCGCCGGTACGCATGCACCCGCCGCACGCACACACTGATAATTTAAGGAGGATTAAGTTTTCTTTAGTCAAGGCTGCGCTGCCGCCGGTGCCGTACGTTTCGATTATAGATCGCTCGTCTTGCGCTCGCTTCTCGAGATGATCACTCTTTATGTACGCGTACTCGTACCTTCGTATTTTTTGTATTAAGTATAGTCGTAAATTAGTAGTATATAAGTGTAGTGTGATAGTTTCGTTCAAGGACATAAAAAAAACAATAGTTATAGTATTATTTTGAACATGAAACTACAGTGAGACTCACTCATATTAAATATAATGACCCGGATAACTCACGTCTTAAATCGAGTTTAGCTCGACATGTTTCGGGCTAATCCGTAGCCCTTCGTCTTCGGAGCAACGCGACTCAGCGGCTGCTGCAACACGCGCACTGCCTGCCGCCGCTCTGCTCGCGCGACTACCAGACGAAACTGACACCGGCACACAACTACCCGCGTTTTCATCATCATTACAACTGTCAAATGTAGGGTAGCACACAACACTAACAACATCGCTCTGTAAAGTGTAAGTTATAGTATTATGTGTAGGAAAGATGAGTAGTATTGTTCACAGTCACCATTACTACTTCGGCGAATTTATAAACAATATTTTTAAATTTAGTATAATAATGATAATAGAGCGGCAAAGAATCTGGTTTCTCTAGACATAGATATTAGACAATTTTAAGTTAACTTTCATACTAAAATTATTTGTCGGTAGATAATTAATTAATCTGAAATAGACATCGACATCCCTATAAGCGTCCGCGCCGGAGTAGGCAGTTAAGTCTCGTAAAGGGTCGGAGTGTGCATACTTGTTCTCTTTTACTATGATAGAAGTGCACTAAGTAAGGATTTTACGAAATTCCCATGGAATAAGGAAATATCTAAACTTTGTCTGTTTCTTTGTTTATAATCTCTAAAACAACTGAGCTGATTTAAAAAATCTATTACTGAAAGCTTTTTAAATATTGATACTCTAAATAATAGAAGTCTGTTTCAATTGAATCGCGGACAGTGTGGTTTTCTATTGAATTCACTTATTCCTATCCCGCGGGAATCCTATGTCGCGTAGGTACGAAGTCGCGGGCAAAAGAAACACGTAGGTTTTCTAATATTTCACCCCTGACCTGAAGATGTGAAACAGGGCTTCAAAGTGTACGAATTATGATTATCTAGGTTGATTTTCAAATTCAAAAATTGGCAAATATAATCCTTCGAAAATTCAATTAAAACACGAAAATAAAGATAGTATAAAGTAAATCTGTGCTACACCAAATTTAACGCGAGTGAAGCCGCGGGCAAAAGCTAGTAGTTAATAATTGTTTGTATTTTTTTATTATTATGCTTGTGTGACACGTGTCATCAGTCCCCATCCACCACCCAAAATGTGTGACATATGACAAATTCATCTGTGGTCGTATTCTCTGCCGCGTTCATCATCTCTTTCTACCGTCATCCTATACCGTACGATAGAAAGAAATAGCGAAAATGATTGTGATTCCGAGTGCGTTAGACAATTAAGGCCCCTGATGTCCACCTGATTTATGGCGTCAATTGTTTTAAAGATCCTTTAAGCCCCTTTATTTAATTACTATACCTAATTCTTCGTTACACTCTCATAAAGGACAATTATCTCAGGTAACTAATTATCTACTCGTATAAACTATCCTTAAGTCATTTAAGAGTTCGACGTACTAAGGTCGCTGACCGAACGGGCTGTAACTGGTTTCACTAAGATATAGTTGTCTACACTCTATGGATTCAAATTCCCCTTGGGCATGCATAATGTTGGAGGTATACATACATACATAAAATCACGCCTCTTTCCCAATGGGGTAGGCAGAGACTACATCCTTCCACTTGCTACGATTCTGGCATACAACTCTCGAGGTATACATTCTCCTAAGTTGTTCAATATTATGTTGAATTGAAACTTTTAAAGGAGCAATTCTGTACTACTCAAAAGGAAATAGGGACCATGTGAGATTATTCGTAATAAATATAAAAAGTCATACATAACAATATTAGATTGAAAATAAATTTGCTAATACAATACAAATACTTTTCATGCAATGAAATAAATGTATTCAGATAAAAACGAATATTATTGAATAGCATTGAAGATGGTCAAAAAGTTGTCAACCAATCAAATTATGAAAACTAGCAGTCAATTAATCAGCCCATCACCGCCCACTGAAATGCCTCTTCATTTGTACTTCGCTTTTTAATTCAATAAGTTTTATTCCCTTTTTATTTTCGTTTTAGTCACGTCATTTACATTCGACGCTTCGAGGCGGTACACTATACACTAATGCGCCTACCGAAAAGCCAAATAAGATTTAATCGTAAAGTTATTTGCAATGCACAAAATATTTAAGTAACGTCACAATATTTTGAAGATACTCCTGAGCTGTTAAATTACCACCAAATTTTGTTAAGTTTTTAAAAGTTAAATTTATAGAACTGCAATAATTCTGGTGCACACTTAAATCTAAGTAGAAAAACATTTTATCCTGTCCTAATTTTATATTATGAATGAGAATTTTTGGATGTTGGATTGGATGTAACTCAATCATCAAAATAATAACTTTCTCCTGTTTTAAAGTCGGTTAAAAAAGGATCTGCTATCATACTTAAAACAATATACTTAAACTGCCATTAGGCATGTAGCAACAAGTTTTTAACTTACACTTTTTTAAAACAACAACTAGTACTTAAGTAATTAAAATACCATTATGTATTTGAGTTCAACAACGTTAACGATTGAAATTAATTATGACAATTATAGGAAAGCTTAAACTTTAAATCTGTTGCTAAAAAAATCCTTAATGTATAATAAAAAAAAAAATTATTTAAAAATATTAAATCTATTTTAAGAAAACAAAATAGGGCGTTTACGCCACTAAAAGATTATTACAAGACCCAACTCTAACGAAAAACAACCCATGTTAGCCCTGAGAACCAGTTTTGTACAGTTTTATATACTACTTGCATTCAGACGCTCTATTAGTTATTGTCGAATATTCAAACGAGCTTCAAATTTTGGGTCAATTTTAAAATAGTTCCTGAAGCATTAGTAACACGATCGATAAACAACATTGGCACCAAAGTGGCAAACGTTGTTAGAGAGAATTGCAACGAACCAGGTCGTCATTCAGCGCAGTCAAGAACGACGTGGAATTTATAGTGTGGGTCTGTTTGAATGGTATGCAGCTTGGAGAAAATCACTTTGGTTGTAAAGAAATACCAGCAATATTAAGTATCTGACATTATTTTAAAAACCGGCAAAGTGCGAGTCGGACTTGCACACGAAGGGTTCCGTACCATTATCTATACAACATTAGTCATTAGCAAAAAAATCAAGTTTTTTGTATGGGAGCCCCCCTTAGATATTAATTTTATTCTGTTTTTAGTATTTGTTGTTATAGCGGCCGCAGTTATATATAATTTGTGTAAATTTCAAGTGTCTAACTATTACGGCTCAAGAGATAGAGCCCTGTGACAGACGGATGGACAGACAGACAGACAGACAGCGAATTCTCAGTAATATGGTTCCGTTGGCACCCTTTAGGTACGGAACCCTAAAAAGTATTCACACTCAATATTTGAAACTTATTCATTATAGCTTGATTCATTCATGACCAAGGAGTTTGAATTACTTGTTCATTTTTAGGGTTCCGTACCCAAAGGGTGCCAACGGGACCCTATTACTGAGACTCCGCTGTATGTCTGTCCATCTGTCTCTCTGTCTGTCTGTCCGTCTGTCACAGGGCTCTATCTCTGAAGCCGTAAAAGTTAGACACTTGAAATTTTCACAGATTATGTATTACTGTGGCCGCTATAACAACAAATACTAAAAATAAAATAAAGTTACAAATTAAAGGGGGTCGCCATACAAGAAACGTGTTTTTTATCAGCGTTTTTTGGTTGCTAGTCATTATTAGCAGTTGCTAAGGCGATCGAGTCGCCTAGCAACGGCTAGCTATGTCGTTTGAATATTTCCCTTAAGTTTGCGATTTTAATGATGTTATATAAGTTTCGATAATATAATATAGTGACGGTCTGATTGTGTGGTTTATTCGTTTTTGTGCAAAATTAATAAAGCAATTTATGAACCACAAACCTCAATGAAGCCAACTTTGATATAGCGCTCGCCAAATCCACACCGTATTAATCACTATGTTTACCTATTATTTTTACACAAAAAAAACATACTAAGTATTTAACACCATTTACAAGGTTTATAATACAGTTTAAAAATTATTCACACTAGTCGAGCTTCTTATTATTTCATTACACAACATACGATGTCCGCCGAATTTCCCGCGAATGAACCGTGCTGACAGATTTAGCCGCGCGCGGCGCGTTGCGGGCAATGGCTTCAGAAGCAAACAGCCAGAACCAAAGAGGATGAGAATACAAATTGTTTTTTTGCACAATTGCTTACATTTTGGCGATATTTTTAGTAACTTTTCTTTAGCTTACCCTGTTTGTTTATTTATTTATTTATTGTTTGTTTGGGTCAAATCTTGGAAGCTAAATTTGACCCACTTCCAGTGGTCTGATCGACTTGCAATTTTGCATACTTATGTAAATTTTGTGACAATACAATAATCTAGTAGTGATCTTGGTAGTCCAGCCAGGATCGTCTCTGCAGGAGGGAAATCCACAATAGTTAATAGTACCGACTTGAAATTTGGTACAGATATGTAGTTTAGACAACAATGCAAGTACAGTCAACAAAAAGTACATTCGGCAAAAAAGCTTGTATTAAAAAGGTTTTTTTTTAACAAAAACTTATTACAAGCATTATATTTATTTGCAGTGTATCTATGTTGCTCGGGTGGAATCTTTCAACTCAAATTTGAAGTGGATATCTTCAACCGATTGAGCTGAAATTTTACACGCATGTATAAATCCGATGACAATGCAATATTATTATAACATGGAGTTGATCTGATGATAAAGCTAGCGGGTGACCATAGGAACTCTGTGATAAAAGTCACGACCGCATCGAGTTGGACTCTGTGATAAAAGACACGACCGCATCGAGTTTGGACTCGTTTGTCGTCTTGACGAGTACTTTGGTAACCAGGGGCATAAAGTACAGTCAGCAAAAGAAACTTATATTAGAAGAATTTTAAGAAAAACTTTTTCTGAACTGTTTACGGAACCCTTCATGTACGAGTCCGACTCGCACTTGACCAATTTTTTAATTTCAAGGAAGCTAGTGTTATAGAATGACTGGTTTCGAGTATGAGGTTGTTACTTTTGTCACATTTACGTAGCTTTAATTAATTTATATCTTACACATACATTTTTAAACATTTTTGTACCTATTTTATTTTTAAAAGATAGGGTACATAAATTTAGATTTTTGTTTTAGTCTTCATAGTTTGTTTCGAAATATTAGAAATTTAATTAAAGTAAAGGCAGTAAATTTGGGTTATTAATATGTAAATATTAATTTTCTACAATAAACAAAGTAATATATTGGAGGAATCAAAATATTGTTTAAAATGTACGTAACTAAAATAAAGTGTGTCACACTTATGAATGCATTAAAGTAATAACAATTGATAATAAGTATTTTTACTTTTTACAGAAAACATGGTTCGTTTACTTAGTCAATTACAAAAACTACATTGATTTTTGATTTACATTAAGAAGATATTAAAAATATGTTTACCAGAAAATACAAAATACGCACACAGCTAAACTCATTCTTCGGATTAGGGAAAACGCTAGTTAACATCACCTGTTATAAACCTAGGTACGAAAAAAACTACCACTACCTACCGAAACTTAAAAACTCTTTCAACTGTCTCAATAATCTATTCGGCAATGTGGCTGAAAAGTCGAGGTATTTTAGACAGTAATTTAGGTGGTTAGGTCCCGAGTTTAAAGTAGTTAGTTAGACACTTGTGAGAATCGTGAGTTGTTTATGGCTACGTATTTTGTTTTCAAAAATGTTAATAATGTTGAAGTTTAGATTCGGCACAGTGAGCCGGCACGCTAATGATGCTTACGTTGAACAGAACATAGATTTCTGTGACAGCTCGAATAAATTAGCCGTTTCTAATTTGTTTGCAATCCCGATGCTACTTAAGTACCCCTGCCATAATTTATTAATATTTTAAGGTCGCGACTGCCGTTACAGATGGTGTATACTGATTAAAACGATAATTTGTGAGCCCCGTTGAGTCGGTAAGGGCAGAAAAATAAACACAGTAGAAATAAATCATCATTGGCAGATTTTACTAGTTTTGATCCTTTTATTTTAATTTTATGAACAGTTTAGACACTTTCCTGTTATACCTACGAGTACATAAAATGCAAAAACTTTACTTGTAGGTTTACAATGTGTTTTAAAATTGTTAGGTGTTTGTGTAGTTTGGCTAACCTTGCAAATGTATTAAAAATATAAACTGTGGTTGACAAAACGATGCCATACATTGATCAATGTCTAAAATTGCAGCATAAAAAGGAAAAAAAAAACAAAAGGTGCCAACGGCTTGGAAAATTAATGAATCCCACAAGATGTCTTTTTTCGTGTTATTGATTTAACTTACTAATAATAATTAGTAAGATTGGACAGTTCCCTTCATTTGTAAGTCCAACGAATTTTACCGGCTTTTATAAGATCTTGGTGTGAACTGTTCAACAACATCTTGGCAGTCTCAGTACTAATTGACAGAGCATCAACGCTCCTAATCAATCAATCAAGTTATCAATCATCATTGCGAGAGGCGACAGTCTCGCATTTGGTGTGATTAATTATATAACTTTAACTTGAACACAGCTTTAAAATGAGAAACGCAGCGAAAATATCAATTTTTAATTACCTGTCGATAATATCAAAATGACAAGCCGTGGTGGCCGAGTGGTTTGACCTATGGCCTCTCAAGCAGAGGATCGTGGGTTCAAACCCCGGCTCGCACCTCTGAGTTTTTTACATTATTGAATTTGACCACTTACATTTGAAATTTACCACAAGCTTTACGGTGAAGAAAAACATCGTAAGGAAACCTGCACATACCTGCGAATCAATTCAATGGTGTGTGTGAAGTTCCCAATCCGCACTATGGCCCCGCGTGGGAACTACTGCTCAAGCTCTCTCATCTGAGAGGAGGCCTGTGCCCCGCAGTGGGACGTATATAGGCTGCTCACAGTTTTTGCGTGGTACACTCCTGAATACGGCAATTTGCCGAAGAACTAAAGTCACCAACATAGCCCGAAGAATATATAAACAAGTTGAATTGGGAATGGACGGGCCACATCACTCGATGATCAGATTTATAACAGTTGAAGGAGAAAGATCTTCAAGTGGCGACCACGAACCGGAAGAGAAGCGTTGGCAGGCTTTCCCTAGGTGGACTGAGGACTTTGTGTTGCGGGCAACCGGCTTAATTTGGGATTTAATCGATTTTAATTTAGGTCGACATAGCTCACCGGATAAGCAAACTGAAGTGGCAGTGGGCCGGCCATATCAGGCGAAGAACCGATAACTGCTGGGGTAAACGAGTTCTTTAGTGGAGACCGCGAATCGGCAAGCGTGGCGTAGGGCGCCCTTAGACTAGGTGGAGCGATGATCTTCGCAGGTTAGCTGGCAAGAACTGGATGAGACTGGCCGAGGATCGTGCTCAGTGGCGTGCAACTGGAGAGGCCTATGTCCAGCAGTGGACTAAGATAGGCCGATGATGATGATGATGATGATGATGAATTTAGGTGGGGTTATAAGGGGAGTGGCCTTTATTTGTTTGGATGATGAATACCAAAATAAAAATCGCGCAATTTGAACTTAATCAACTAAGTAGACGACCTGGTTAAGGTCGCGGGATCGCGTTGGATGCGGAAGGCACAAGACCGGTCTGAGTGGCCTTGGAGGAGGCCTATGTCCAGCAGTGGACGTCTTTCGGCTGACATGATGATGATGATGAACAAAGTAGGTAGTTAAAGCCACTAAATTATATGCCAAATAGCGCTACTGTATTGAAGGAAATAGCAAGTTATAGTGAGCGGCAAAAATCTGGCCCTCAAATGTATGCAGAAATAGGTAATTTTGTATGTAGAATGGGCCAAATTTTGTGCCGCTGAGTATACTTATTGAATCAATAACCTTAAGAAACAAATAAAGATTGACACACTCCGATATTGTCACTTTAAAGTTCAATATCTCGAAAACGCTGAACCGATTTCAAAACTTAGCTAAGAACCATCTATACTCGACGCCGTATATAGATTCCAAAAAAAACTACTCATGTGTTGCCAATAAAATGAAAAAGTTTTGCATCGGTAAATTTTAACTTTTCTAAATAACATTCATAAGTAATTTATATATATAATTGTTAAAATTTAATGCAACCGCATAAATAAATAATTTCATCTCAATATTAATTTAACCTACATATATTTGGTTGAAACTATTTTGTAGTAGAAAAGTTCATATTACAGTGGTAATACTTCAGGTTTTAACAACATTTAGATTCTATTATTCTCATAATTTGCGTACCTATATACTATTTATCAATATTTTTGATATGCACATGTTGACATGT
Organism: Choristoneura fumiferana; assembly: GCF_025370935.1. Taxonomy (NCBI): domain Eukaryota; kingdom Metazoa; phylum Arthropoda; class Insecta; order Lepidoptera; family Tortricidae; genus Choristoneura; species Choristoneura fumiferana. Next base: position 15,530,685 of record NC_133478.1, read on the forward strand.
TGGCACATTTGTTGACAACAAATCACTGCAGAGGGTGACACCGGAGCGTTGGAGATCGTGTATTGATCATGTGATTTAAATAGAAGACAGAATGATGCAGTTACATGTTTTAATTGATGATGTGGTCGAACCTTTTACAATTAATACGGATGAGGATAAATTAAATTGTTCGGAAATACAAGATTGAATAAATATTCACAACACCATTATTGTTGTTTTTATTACTAATATATAGTTCGTAACTCCTTAGTGGCAGTGTAAAAAACAGTTTGAATGTTTGTCGGTCAAACTCGTAAAAATGGCTCAATTGATTGTAAGTACCTGGGCCCAGCTCCCACACCGCACCGCAATATATATGTTTATATATATATTATATAGAATTGCTCTTTTTTTTTATTCGACTGGATGGAAAACGAGCAAGTGGGTCTCCTGATGATAAAAGATCACCACCGCCCATAAACATCTGCCACACCAAGGGTATTACAGGTGCGTTGCCAACCTAGAGGCCTAAGATGGGATACCTCAAGTGCCAGTAATTTCACCGGCTGTCTTACTCTCCACGCCGAAACACAACAGTGCAAGCACTGCTACTTCACGGCAGGATTAGCGAGCAAGATGGTGGTAGCAATCCGGGCGGACCTTGCACAAGGTCCTACCACCTGCAAAAGGTGGTTTAAAGGTATTAGATACATTTTGGCACATGGACAGTTCAAACCAAAGTATTCACGTGCAACACACATTGTTTGTACACAATACGGTATGCGTAGGTATAATATAGAAAACATCGAAAACTTGGGATAATCTTTACACTTAAATAACAACAAAATATTATTATGACTGTTTTTATTGATGTGCATGGGTTGGCTACATCTGGAACGTTACAATGACAATGACACTTGCGACAGTGACGTTTGGCCATCTTTGGTAACTTTTCTGGAATCTATATACGGCGTTGAGTATAGATTAAACTAGCTTTCGATTGAATAACCCTCCTTCGGGCAGTGGGGTAAAAACTGCACCAAAATCTGTCTATTCAGACAGTGACACACACGGCAGTCAAACTTATAACACACCTCTTTCTTGCATCGAGGGTTAAAAATCAATTAGTTTTAATATTGTAAGTAATACCTACAAACATTAACAATTCATACAAATTTAGTCTGTAAAATTCAAATAGTATTAAATCCCATACTAAGTATTAAATCTTTTCAAGAGGAAAAGGATTCAATTTAAAATAAATTATAATACGCTTAAGGAAAATATAAAATGCAACGAAGCTCCGAGAATCTCGTAACGCTCGGAGACATGCGGCAACTTAAGTCCTACTTGGGAAATAAACCAACGTCCTAAAAGACCAATGCACAAAGGGGTCAGCACACGCGTCCGCTATTTCAAAATGGCGATTAAATATATTTTTAAGACTACAAAGTTCTGCAGGCTTCTCGGGATCCCTCGCGAAATCTTCTTATTCGCGTAAGAAGCTTACCGGGTAAGTCTTTGACAATCGAACGCGAGCGAGATTGGGGGCCGCCTGTTAGAATTCAACGAATTTAAATTTTCCAAGACGGTCCCGAGAATTAATTCGGACGGACCTAATCCACCACCTTAAGACTGTAATACATCTGTCAGGGGCGTTTTTTGAATGCAAATGCGTTTGATTTGTATGCGGCGTCTGGTTTATGGTGTAAAAAACGAGCAAAGGATAAAGTTAGAAAACTCCTTTAGTTTTCAACTAGAATTTAGAGCTGAACTTGCTCGTGATAACGGGCAGTATCTATTCTATTGCTCTTGTAATTTATGAAGCTAACTCTGGCTGGATGTACTAGCAGATCGTGCTTGTTTTAGAAAAAAAGACATGGTAGAATATGGCGATTAGAATAAATCTTTGCCTTTTTCCTAGCGGGAAGAAATTAAATAAACCAGCCAAATACACGCACTGAGGATTCTTCCGGTTTTTATAAGTTTCAATTCGCACTCTCACATCTCTCATTTGTTTTTTTTTTTTTTAATTTCTTACTTTTTTGGCAGAGTTAGTAGCCAGTAGCAGATATTTTTACCCGCGATCCGTCAAATTTCGGATTGGCGCCAGGTCGGCCAACCAAACACACAAAGTTTTTTTTTTAATTATACGGCTAGGTACTTACCTACTGTTTTTGGTTACATTGGTAGCAACAATTTTTTGTACGCAATCTGTCAAATATCATAAGACCGTCAGGTTGAGCAACCTAACACTAAATTTTTTACACTATGCAAGCTAATTTTATAGCAAAAACTCTTGTGTTACCTCTTTGATGGTGCAATTAAAAAAATATATAAACATGCAATAAAGGATTTTCATAATTTTTTTCTGCTCTAGAGCAGAAAAGTCCCGCTTTGTGCTGGGTATTTAGTGCGGTTATGATGAAATTAAAGCATAGTTGGAAGAAATAAATAATTGCCTGTTTATTCAAATTTTTTTTAATATCTATACAGTCATAGCGTCAAATATATCTATACATTGATCTTATGGTTAGTGGCATAAATGGTGTATAGGTACTTTTGAAAACTTACTAGTACTTTTGGTACTTGATGCTGCCCATAGACCTACCATGCGTCGTAAAAATTATACATAACTAGCCGTTACCCGCGACTCCGTTCGCGAAGAATTTGGTCATAGCTATCCCGTGGGAACTATGCAATTTTCCGGGATAAAACTATCCTACGTCCTTTCCCGGAACTCAAAGTATTTTTACTTATACCGAATTTCATCTTAATCGGTTCAGAGGTTTATACGTGATGAAGTTACAAACAAACAAACAGACTTACAAACTTTCGCATTTAAAGTATTCAATCATCCATCTTTTAGCCTATATCAATATTAATTAAACGTTTAGGCAGCATCTGTGCAACCTCTATCTATAAACGTAGAAATAAACTAGTTCAATTAACTTAAAATGTACCTAAAAAAACCTTTAAGGTTCGGTATCTTCTGGCAATATTAATAAGACAGCTAAAATTAATTAAAGTCTTTGTTTCAATAGCGAAAAAATGTTAAATGGTTTTAAAATAACAGACTGTAGGCTTAAATTAAAATACTTTTATAGTACATTACTTCAAGTCGAGACACCATTATTAAGTTAAAGCACAGAATAAATAATAGTACCTACTACGTAAGCATGAAATCAAAGAAAGTGTTGTTTTGAGTTTTCCTTTTCATTGTACGTATTTGGTTGAGGATTCCAAAATATCTTCTAATATAAGTCCACTCGAACAATCACAATGAAAAATTACTTTATGGAATCTTTATTGTTAATATGAAATAAATTTATTTGTTTTTTTTACGCAGGTAACATTCTGGTAACGCTGGCAACATTTCCTTTGTCTCGTAACAATAGCGGTACACGTTCTGAATTCCAAATTGGAGTTCGAATACAAAACAAATGTTATTGTTTGCTGCATTTAAAAAGCACAAAAAATCAGCCATTATTTTTTTAGGGTTCCATTGATACCAAAAGCTACGACTGGACCGTATATACTACTAGTTAAATGTTTTCCATTAGTTGAGTCCATCCGTTATAGTTATACTTTACTCAAAATAACAGTTAAAGAAATAATGTTGAAATCAATATCGGTTAACAAGATTTTACTCAAAATTTACAGTAAAAGGTGTCACTGGCTAGTAATAATAATAAACCGTTTATATATATGTGTGAAGAATGATCGTACGAATAAAAATAATAATTTAGCAGTTGATTTCATTAACATTGAGCAAAAAACATCCTCTCGAAATTTCTTCTTTCTAATATTAGCGATTGAACTTTAGGGATTTTATCTCAATTCCGTGGAAACATCGAGTTAAAGAGTAGCCGGTTATTCTAGACATCTACGATTTAAGTTTCATCCAAATTCGTCCAACCAGTCAGTGAGACATACCTATTCAAAAACTTATGCAAATATAATATTACTAGGATTTTTAACAACTGCAAACATTTTATTATTATCTAAGTAGTTTCAGTAGTCAAAACCGTTAAAAACATTACAATGTTTGCCAAAGTTAAATACAACCAGCAAACGTAAAAGAGACTCTCGTTATTTGAAATAAATCTTATTATTTACATACGTTTCATAATTAATTCGTTTCCTTAAACAGAAGCCTACTTAAGATTCTCGAAATAATTTTCAATTTGGGCCAAACAAATTTGTGATATTAAATCTTCGCAAATTTTCACTAGGTTTTGGCATAAATTAATTAAGGGCCAAATACCAGCGCAGTTTAGAGGCTGACAAGTTCTTGGATTCCCTTTTTGTTGAAGTCTTAATTAAACCTAGTAACAAGAGGGCTTACAATGTAGAAGCGTTTTCTCATTTTGACTACTTAAAACGTATACAAAAATACACTGTATAAGAATCCATGTAATGACGAGGAAACTGAATCGCGCAACAGTGTAACCTTTTTCTAATCAATTTCACTATGGTTTTGGCAGATGTATGGAATGTCAACACAAAAGTTCCACTCAATACAATACAATTCAGTTTCTTTTACTGTACCTGCATGAGAAAATAAATATACTTTTCACTTCTTATGTTCGTAGACTCGTATTTAGCTAATGCATAAAGTAAAATCTTCGCCAAAGACCAAGACGAAGAACCAAAAGTTATAATTCGTATTTTATATTACTTAATAAGTTAACAAAACTTAAACGTAATAAAAGGCACTATTTAATAAAATGACCATTTGTTTCCATTGTCGCTGTTTTAATTTCCTCGCAATAGGAGTGAAAAGCAGAGTAACTTGTTCATAAAACTCATTTTACACTCGACTTAACTATCACTTTGGCACGGGTACGGGTGATTATAAATGTCTCGGGTAAAACGACGTGTTTTATGCACTTATTGTATAAACTAATGTTCTGTATTTTCGACACGTTACCCTTATGCTCTTCTTATACAAAACAAAACAAATATTCTTTATTGCACACCACAAATCAGTACAAAATTTTACATAAATATGAACACATAATACAGGGTAGACAATAGGCGGTCTTATCGTTTCTTATGTTTCAAACCCTGCGAAGTGATTTACTTGTATCTGACGTAATTAAATGTCAATGTGACAAATCAGAGGAAATCATTTTTGAAATTTTATTCGATCGCTTTATCGGCATGAATTAACATCCAAAATAATAACCCATGCCAAATAATAGCTTTCTATTTACTAAAAACCTCTGAACTAACTAAGCTCAGCTAGCAAGTTATAGCTACTTTATATTATTAATTGAATCAGGCGTTACTTTGCGTTAATGTCCATAAGGACCATAATCAATGAACACTAATATAAACAATTACTTTACTCACCCGCGACCGCAAAGCGCGAAGCAATCACGCGTTGGTGGCGGGTTAACAAAGTAATTGATTATGTACTTCATTTACTTTATAAAACTTTGAAAAATCTTTGAAACTAAGCATTTTAATAAGGGTCCATTCACAGTGCAAGTTAAAATTCGAAGATTCCTTCATACGGAGGTTAAAGAAAAGCGAGTAGTTATTAGGTATGATGCCAGAGTCTCCAGGCCCGGATACTAATCTCCAAAGAACTAGGTTTCACTTGAACGGGCATAAATTTATGGGAAACTAAACTTATGTCAAGCTCAAACCAACAAAAACCAACCAACTGAATCGTGACCCTCTGTGAAACCTTTTCGTAGGAAAAGTCACAGTGACATCGCATTTCTTGACAAGGGAATTTATTATGACACTTAACTGTGAGAACGTTCTACGTTGGGTCAGGAATCAAATGGTTCGACTGTGTGTGTACAGTGTATTAATGAAAAAAATGATACTCAATATTCTCTGCAAGTTTGTTCTCTTTAACTGTCGCATAAAATTTATCAACGAGTGGTAAACAGGTCCTAAGTGTTATAAAGTATTTTAGAGATTTAAAAGAGAAATAAATAGTTAGTCTTTCGAGTTGGCAAATAAGTGACGTCATAACCATAGCTAACTAATTGGTAAATACCTCAGTATAAAATATAAATAGGATTCGTGTTTTGACAGCTTGTAAAAAGAACATCTGTCGATTAGTGATGTTCAATACCAGGCCTATACTACGAAGTCTTCGTTATCTTGCCGTCCCGCTGACGCTACTGTTTTTTAATACGAGAGAAAGGGACGATACGATACAAACTTCGATTTTCGAATTTAGTAGCAGTTTCGTTCTTGTCAAACTTAAAACCTAAAATTGCTAAGTGGGTCCCACCGAAGCCGTAACGTTTCGTGTGCTCTGCCTACCCCATTTGGGAATACAGGCGTGATGTTGGTGTGTGTGTGTGTGTGTGTGTGCGTAGTAGCCCCCCTGGTGGATGTGCTTTTCATTTCGTATAAATAATTACGTATTTAATTCAAGTCATCGAAAGTAGATTAAGTACGTCAATCCGATAAAAACTTAGGTGAAAAAACTCGGTTTAAAGGATTTGACTCAAAGTCATTAACTTTTCAGGTAAAAACTTGTAAAATACTTCTAGTTAAACGAACTCTGTAGCATTTTCTATCGGCCCTACAAAAGAGTTTTCAATTGGCGACGGATTACCCCGCTCGTGGCCGTCAGGAATTATTAGTGTTCCGTACGGGTTTGCGGCAAATATGTCTGCTGTGAGACCTCTGCCTTTAATTAAAATAGAGTAGGTAAATGTTGTTTTGTAGTTTAAAAGGTTATTAATGTCTTGATCTTAGAAGAACAGTTCTGACTAACTGACTGCTTCGACAACGTTCAGCGCTTGAAACTAGAATGCAATAGGTGATTGATGCATATGAGGAATATGGACGGTTTTTTTTAATTCTCAGAAGATAGGAAATTTTCTGAAAGTTAATCTCATTGAAATAAAAATCTGTTAACTGTTAATATGTCATTATTTCATATGATCACTTGGAAGTAACTAAACCGATTCTGATAATTTTGTAGTACTGTTATTGCTAGTAAGTACAAGGTTTAGGCACATGAAAAGACGTTTTGGAAAAATCTGCTTCCTTATTTTCCGGCAGCGTCCTGGAAAACCAACACAATGTTTTAGACTACCGCGGTCATTACTAATTCGAATTTTGTTTTCAAAGTAAACGTTCCTTAGAGTAGAGCTTAGAGTTTGTAAATTCCAATATTCCGTCTCAAATTTGTCACGTAATAACTCTGTAACGAAGCCATGGCATTACGAGCGGAATACTGTTCGGGCGGAGCTCAAAGTAAACTTTTAACGAGATTTAGGGTTTATTAAAAAACTGAATCTAGAACTTTTTTAGTTTAACTGATCAGCCGTCCGCTACGCTGCAAGGTGGTTTTGATACTTTTAAAGAATCTCATTTCGAAAGTTTCTTTTGAGCATATTTAAGCCTAGATGTTTTGCGTAACCTACACAAAGTAACGCCTCAATAAACTATACTTTACTGGAAAAATCAACCAATGAGTCAATTAATTCAAGCATCCTGATTTACCTAGATATAAGTAGCTATGGTGTCTTGAGAATTAAAAAACTAACCTAACCATATAAATAAAACATTTTTAGTACAAGCTTTTTATGCTGACTGTACTTTTTGTTGACTGTACTTGCATTGTCACCCAAACTATATTTGCATACCAAATTTCAAGTCGATGCTATTAACCGTTGAAGAGTTCCGTCCTGCGGAGACGATCCTGGCTGGACTACCTGGATGTCACTACTAGATTATTGTATTGTCACATGATTTACATAAGTATGCCAAATTTCAAGTCAATCCGACTACTGAAAGTTGGTCGAAATTCACCCACAGAAGTGACTTGAAATTTATCACGGATATGGCAAAAAAGTTAGTAGGTTTTTTTAAACGAAATCTTATCATCAAAGTTTAAATATCAGCAATTATGTTTTTTGTAATCTCAAAACCTTACTCAAGTTCTAATTAGATTGTTTTACTCAGATCGCTACGATAGCAAACAGCGACTTACCTACAAACCGGATTAAAAAGCATACACGGCATGCCGGCTGTGGCGAGTTGCAACGTTTTTCAGAACTCGCTTAACGAACTAAAGGGATTTGCCACATTGAATGATTCCAGCATCTCTCGATCCGATCAAAGTGAATGCAGCGCAGCCCTTCACAAAAATTATAGTTTTGTGGTGAATTCAAATCTTCCAACATAATTGTTGCTTCTGGCCCCAGCTAGTATTATAACAGATTATATTGAATCTAAATGAAATGGTTTATTTGCCAGATAGTGGTTTAGATGTAATTTTACTTATAAAATACTCAGCGGCACAAAATTTGTCCCACTCTACATACAAAATTATACCTATTACTGCATACATTCGAGGGCCAGATTTTTTGCCGCTCAGTATATTTTATGTTTCTTGAAATGACCACTCTTTAAATTATCACTTCTTGAAATGGACCATTTATGTATAAATTGTCATTTTCTAGTACATTTTGACTCTTTCACTTATTTAGGACCCTCCAGACATTTACCCAATCAATTTATGTTTCAGAATTAGGTTAGACGACGAGTGAAGCGAGGGGAATTGTAACGCACGAGCCGAGCGAGCGAAGCGTCAGGCCTAAAAATAATAATAAAATCACAGATGGGCAGAGTAGATTAATAAAGAACATGAAATTTTCCCATTCGCTCATCTGTAATGGAATGGAGATTAATGTTGTAATAAGACTCATTTAACTCAGTCATTTTTATGTATTTTTACCGGTTTTCGAGGGATTTTGTTTGCGTACTTTGGCGCTATAAAAACTTTTTGAGAAAGTTTTTTTTTGTTGATGATCGAAATGGTCTACAAAATACCGGGTATTATTAAATATGAAGACAAACAGACGTGAACTCTGCAAATTGAAGTCGTTGAGGAATATAACAGACTAGGTTTTACCCGCGACTCTATGCGTGAAAAAAAAATCAAATTTTTATCAATTAATTAATCCCTTTTACGTATTGTGTTTGATAATTGTTTATTTTATCTATTATTATTGTATGTGTTGTAATGCCCCTATATTTTTATAAAGTTCAAAAGTTGCCTAGAAGCTCTTGCTGTTGCTCTCTGTAGCGATAAGTTCGCCCATTGCTTACCTTAATTTTATTAATTTTGTTTACTTGTTGCTCTGCATTGTGTATTATGTGATGTCAATAAAGAGCTATTGTATTCTATTGTAGTATTATAGCTTTACTAATAGAAATTTCTGGTGCCCATGGCAACTCGTAACTCCATGAGGCACTTCAAATAATCCCCTATTTCGCATAGTAATTATTCGATTAAAAAGTCAGCCAATTCACTCCCTTAACTACTTATCAATGCGCACTCCGATTGCTTATAAAGCGGTCTTCCAAACTGTTTAGTATTCCTGATGATGACAAACTTAATTCTCCGGAAACCATCGACTCACCTGAAAACCATCGTGCTAAGTACGTTTTAACAGCTTTAAACCAAGCAAAAGAATAATTAAGAAAGCTATTACGGGGACACTCAAAGATGTAATTTATCCTCATTTAGGTAATGTCGGCGGCAGCATTAATCACCTCTTGCTCCATTAGTGCTGGAATTACGTTTTACGGACATTTTGATTTTAATGTTTAATTTTCTAAACGAATTTCCCTTGGAGGGAAAATTTAAACAACAATATACATTGATTGCGCACGGAACTTTTTACGGGGTGTAGATTTATTTTTGTGGGACGGTGATTTTGGGTCAAATGACGCTGTTCTGGAGATTAAATGGTGAGACATCGAGGAAAAATTGTTATTGGTAGGAGTTTTGTAAATTTTCCACGCGCGATTGCTTCTAAGGTTCCTTTTCTTTTTTTTAAGCCCGACCGAATGAGAATAATGTATAAGCATAGACAATAGTTCTACGTTTAGTGTAACTGAAATACTTACGCCTTTCATGGCTTAACTGTCAACGGCTTATTGAAAGACGTTATATACTTGATAAACGTACTAATACTTAGATACGGTTTGTTTAATGAAATTACTAAAAAATAGATACATTTTTATAAAAGGTACTACCCAATTTTATCCAAAGAAATAAGAGGTTATATGTTAACAAACGATCAGGAGTAGGTAGTTGAGGTGTCTTTTTTGTTTGAATAACCTATCCCCAGCGAGCGTAGGACGTCCATCAACGAGATGGACGGATGACTTGGATAAAACCGCGGGTTTCGGTGTATGCAGGCCGCTTCTAACTGGAGGTCTATGGGAGAGGATTATGTCTAACAGTAGACGTCCCACGGCTGATATGATGATAACCCATCCACCAGTTCCAACCATACCTTTTTCCCCCTGGCAAACAAAGGCGACATCACAAAACGAGCTTTTCCATCACACAGCACGAGTTCCGTTATGTTGCATTAAAGCAATATTTAAGGGTTATCATACGCCAGATCACACTGAATGGAGCCGACGTATCTCGCATGATTTATCATTCGAATTCAAATCACGTCCCGAAACAATGCGACACGCCGCCCGTAACGAAGCGTCACAAAACTGTACAGACCAGTATCCGCCAGCAGAGTTCGTTATGTTTAATGAAGGTAGATTTACATAATCGTTTTTAAGCCGGTAAGCCTAGTGGGTTAAAAGGCTTATGAAAACGCTCCTAGGAATGTAAAGATGAATCTACGCTTTGATGTTTCAGTCGCAGCTGCATGCAGATGCACTGGCGGATGTTTGAACTACTTTAATAGT